>NC_089745.1:4058417-4135917 GCF_040412425.1 Macrobrachium rosenbergii | reverse complement strand
ATTATTATTATACTACTACTACTGCTACTACTACTACTACTACTATTACTACTACTACTACTACTACTACTACTACTACTACTACTAATAATAATAATAATAATAATAATAATAATAATAATGATAATAATAATAATAATAAAATAAGTTGTTTTATTATAATTATTATTATTATTATTACTACTACTACTACTACTACTACTACTACTACTACTACTAATAATAATAATAATAATAATAATAATAATAATAGTAAAACAACTTCCTACTCAGGTCATGCATTGACAGTTCCCGTGATCTTTGGTTGCGTTTCCTAACCCTCCCGTTTAGTGTATTGATTTGGGCGTGACCGGGCTTTTTGTATTACTATTATTATTTCGTTTATGAAGCTTGACGTTGTCTTTTATTGGATTCTTAATTCAATTTGAAAAGCGTGTATATTTACCTTGTTTTAGTTTTTTTTTTTTTTCATGAATATAGACTCGAAGCTTTTTTTTATTTGTTATTTACATTTATTGGTCAGAGTATATTTATTTCAATTTTTTCGTTTTAATTATTGCTAATGGTGTGTTTACAGTGTTATTTATATATTTTTCTCATTTAACTCGTTGGTATAAATTGATTTGTCATATTTTTAAATAATTAATTTATGTATTTTCATAATTTGTTTCAAAGTGTCTGTTTTCAAATGTTCGTTTTATTAATTTCATTTACTATAATATATATATTATATGTATACAGCATATACAATTATATATGCCCATCTATATACATATTTTATATATGCGTGTATATATCTATATATACATACATATACAAACACATTGTGGCTATTACAATTACATATATATATATATATATATATATATATATATATATATATATATATATATATATATATCATACAGTGGAACACCATCCCCAAATTCATTCATAGCAACGTGACGTGTCACCCACCTGCCTGCGGAGCAACGCAGGCTGGCGCCATTGCTTCAGCAAGAGACCAAAAACCGTCCGTGGGATTTCAGAGCAATGCGACGGGTGAAATCCAGTCACTCAGTAAATCCACTCGCCAGGGTGTGGCAGTTTTTAAAGAGGGTAAATCCCTCGGTTTCATGACGCTGGAAGGAAAATCAGTTTGCTGTTTGTAATTGGAGGAATAAGATGATTTGAGTTAAAGGAACAAAACGTAGGCTTTCTTGCATTGAATTGAATATGGAATTTAGGCCCAAGGCCAAGCACTGGGATCTGTGAGGTCATTCAGCGGTGAAACGGGAATTGACAGTAGAAGGCTTGACAGGTGTAACAGGAGGAAAACCTCAAAGCAGTTGCACTATGAATCAATTGTTAGGAGAGGGTGGAAAGTAAGACGGAAGAAAATGAACGTGAAAAGAGGTACAGTAAAAGGAACGAAAGGGGTTGCAGCTAGGGGTCAGGAAGGCACACTGCAAAGAACCTTTAAGTAAAGCCTACAGTGCACCGCATGAGGTGCACTGACGCCACTACCCCTCTACGGGGAGGCTTGCTTGCAGCTTAGTAGAAAATATCAGTTTAAGGGGAATTCAAGTCGAGAAGGACCTAGAGTAATTTATGTTGATGATAAGTATTTTGCCTTCAGTGCACCTCACGCGCGGCACTGTAGGCATTACTCAAGGTTCTTTGCAGCGACCTTTCGGCCCCCCTAGTTGCAACTCCTTTCATTCCCTTTACTGTACCTCCGTTCCTATTGTCTTTCTTTCATCTTACATCACACCCTCTCCTAGCAATTGATTCCTAGTGCAACTGCGAGGTTTTCCTCCTGTTACCCCCTTAAGACCTTTTGCAGTTTTCCTTGCAGCGATGAATGACCTCATAGGCTCCAGTGCGTGGCCTTTAGGCCTAAATTTTATATTCAATTATATTCAATAAGCATTACGTGAAACCAAATTCAACGTGCTTTGTTAAAGTAGGAAAAATTTTATTTTATAATTTATCCACATCTTCATCTATTATTAATTTGGTAACTTTTTTTTCCTTTCTGATCTCTTCTTTCTGCATTTCCCATTACCTTTTGTTACTTCTTTCTAATGAACGCCTTAATATTCTTTGGAAGCTTGAATTTCAAGTCAGTGGTCCCTTTGGTGGGGCTTATTCCATGTGAATAGGGTTCATCTGAATAACAATGGCAGGCTGGGCAATAAAGAAGTTCTCTGAAGGTTAATAAGAACGGATAAATTCGAGTTTCAGGGTACGAAAAAGAAAATATTGGTTACTGTGGCCCAGTGCTTAAAAAAAAAAAAATGTTTAGTTCACAGTCAGTACTTCATTTGCATTCATCACGCCCAGGGGATACGAGCTTCACTCTCTCTCTCTCTCTCTCTCTCTCTCTCTCTCTCTCTCTCTCTCTCTCTCTCCAGATTCGTTCAGAACCGGTTGTAAGATTCACAGTCGCCAAGATTCACAGTCGCCGAGTTTTGATCAGTGGGCATTTGGACCCTTTTTTAAAGGTATTTGTGCTCCCGAAAGTTTAAAGGTCAGTGACCTCTGTCCTTTCCCCCTTCCTCGTAGTCCTTAATTAATAATGATTGCTGACAGATGTACGTAATAAACAGGTCATTGTAAGCCACTCGTAAGTACAGCCACAAAATCTAGATTTATTTGAGCTCAGCAACTGACGAAGTGATCACCTCTCTGGCTGCGTCCGAATCGGGGCGATATTGATGTGAAAGCTGCGCCGTCGTTCGATTCCCTTCGTTAGGCTTAGCTCGTTTACTAAGTAGAGGTTTGTTCAGGTAAAACGGACACAGACAATAAGGGTACATCTTCCTTATGCCTTTCATAACCACAGAACTGTTTTTCGTTCGATTGTTTTGTTTTAACATTCTAAAGAGTTCGTGGAAGCGAAGGCGAAGCCGCAGACGCGTAACGAAGTCTGGACAACTGGAGATTTAGTGTATCGAAGGAATTAGAGGGGAGCGACTCGGTCCATTTTCCGTTCCCGAATTAATGGACAGTGGAACCTGTTGTAGCTCTCATTGAAAACGCCTTTTTATTTTTATTTTTTTTCAAATGGATTAATGCTCTTACGGAATTAAATGATAGGTAGCAAGTAAAGTGTGTAAGTAAAAATAAAGCGCTTTACGGTGCAAGGGAATTATAGAATACATATATTTTGGGGTATAAAGGAACATAATAGAATACATTGTATTTTGTTTAGGGTGCAAGTACCTTGAAGAAAATATAATGTATTCTTTAAGGCACAAGGGAATTATAGAATACATTATATTTTCTTGAAGGTACAAGGGAATTATAGAATACATTATATTTTCTTTGGGGTATAAGGGAATAATAGAATACATTGTATTTTATTTAGGGTACAAGGGGATTATAGAATACATTCATGAGGATACGAGGGAAATAAAATATAATATATTTTATAATTCCCTTGTACCTTAAAGAGAATATAAATGTATTCTTTAAGGCACAAAGGAATTATAGAATACATTATATATTCTTGACTGTGCAAGAGAATTATAGACTACATATTTTCTTTAGGGTACATGAGAATTAAGGATTCCATTATATGTTCTTTAGTGTACAAGGGAATTATAGAATACATCATATTTCCTTTAGGGTACAGGGGAATTACAGAATAAATAACATTTTCTGGAAGGTACAAGGGAATTATAGATTACATTATTTTTTTGAGGGTGCAAGGGAATAATAGAATGTATTATATTTTATTGAATGTACAAGGGAATTATAGAATATATTTCTGTGGGGTACAAGAGAATTTTAGAATAAATTTTCATTAAGGTACAAGCGAATTGTAGAATAGATTATATGTTCTTTAGGGTATAAGGGAATTATAGAATACATATTTTCTTTAGGGTACAAGAAAATTATAGAATACATTTTTTATTTAGAATAAAGGGAATTTCAGAATACACTATTTAATGTACAATAGATTTTAAAACACATTATATTTTCTTTAAGGAACAAGGGAATTATAGAATAGGTTATATTTTCTTTAGGGTATAAGAGAACTATAGAGTATATGTTTTGCAGGTTTCAAGGCAATTATAGATTACATTATATTTTTTCTTTGGAGTACAAGGGAATTATAGAATACATTATGCTTTTCAAGGTACAAGGGAATTATAGAATACATTCTACTTTTCCAAGGTACAAGGGAATTATAGAATACATTATACTTTTCCAAGGTGCAAGGGAATTTTGGAATACATTTTCTTTAGGGTACAAGAGATTTATAGAATACCTATTTTCTCTAGAGCACAAGAAAATTATAGAATACGTTATGCAACTATTTTGACTGTGGAGATAAATGCTAGTGTTTTACGTCAGTAAATAAACAAATAAACAAATAAATAAGACAAAAAGAAAACAGCTGTATCCAATTCATAACGTATGAAGGGTGATAATCCCTTCCATTAACGGCAAAAGAGTTAGCGAGAAATATCGACTGGCAAGGCGCTGACTGGTTCACGCTAACATTAGCCACTGCACCACACGGCGCGCGCTCCGGTCGTTAATATTGGCACCAGAGTGTCTCTGCTCTGATACGGCGGCCATTTCCAGGGGCGAGACTGGAAGATAGATAGGTTTGCGTGGACGGTCGATCTATCTGTCTATCGTCCATTTTGGGGGATATGGTCGATGGTCGTCCTGGAAGAGAAGGGAGGATGGGTGTTATTATCGTTGTTGTTATAATATATATATATATATATATATATATATATATATATATATTATAAATATATATATTATAAATATATATATATAAATATATATATATATATATAATATATATATATATATATATATATATATATATATATATATATATATATATATATATATATATATATATACATATATATATATATATATATATATATATATATATATATATATATATATATATATATATATATATATATATATATATAGTCCTCTTTCAACCAATTCCCTGTGATCAAAAAGAAAGAGGCACTGTGGGTATTTCAGGGAAGCAGGCATGAATCTCCCCCTCTCCCCCACGCTGGGATCGATCTCGGGGGTCCCTGCGGTAAGGGGAGTTGGTGATCAATGGATATATATATAGATAGATATAGATTTAGATATATGGGCTAACAAGCTCATCATATAAATACTTATAAATCTTTAGGGTAGCACTTCTGTAGCCTTTCCCTTCTCGGGAGTAAGGTGTTAAGACGATTATTATTATTATTATTATTATTATTATTATTATTATTATTATTATTATTATTATTATTTGAATGGTTGTGCTCTCCGGTGAATCTCTGGAAAGGTCAGCAAGTAATTTGAAAACGTGGCAGTTTACTGATGCAGTTTTGGGTTGGTTTCCTCGCACTGGATTTGGTAATTTACATCTCCTTTAGGCTGACTTGTTTGTGGATGTAGCGTTTTGGTACTCTCTCTCTCTCTCTCTCTCTCTCTCTCTCTCTCTCTCTCTCTCTCACAGAAAACAGCAAACCAATGATCCTAACTGAAAATGTCTCTCCCACCCCCTCTCTCTCTCTCTCTCTCTCTCCACAAGAGGCAGCAAACCAATAAACCTAACTGAAAATGTCTCTCTCTCTCTCTCTCTCTCTCTCTCTCTCTCTCTCTCTCCACAGGAGGCAGCAAACCGATAAACCTAACTGAAAATGTCTCTCTCTCTCTCTCTCTCTCTCTCTCTCTCTCTCTCTCTCTCCACAGGAGGCAGCAAACCAACAATCCTAACTGAAAATCTCTCTCTCTCTCTCTCTCTCTCTCTCTCTCTCTCTCTCTCTCTCTCTCTCTCTCTCTCTCTCTCTCTGTGCTGGGAAAATTATCGCCAAACGAAAACGAACTGAAATGAATCAACCAACACAGAGTAGCCAGTGCGTTTATCTTCTGTGTAATATAATAATAATAATAATAATAATAATAATAATAATAATAATAATAATGCGTGGAATCAGTGCAGTGACTACCACGCCTAAATGTGACAAGCCGTGACGATGCATTAGATGCTTATCGATTGCATGTGTTTGGGGTTAACGGCCTAAAACTTGACACGAAGAGGAACGAATAAAAAAAAAATGAGACGAGTCGCAACCCATTCGAGGTTAACGACCTTGCATAGCCAGGTACTGAAAGCGAGGCGAGTTGGGATGAAATATGATTGTGTCGAGAGTTGCTGGGTTTTCTGAGGGAATTTAAAAATGTCAGGGCATGCAGTGAAAGTGAGTTCAGTCGAGGGAGAAAGTTTTGACAAAATATGGCCCTTGTGTGGAAGGGAAAGGGACTGAGTCTGAAGAAAGTTAATTTGTGATTACTGAGTAGGGGATTCGGTTGTTACTATTATTATTATTATTATTATTATTATTATTATTATTATTATTATTATTATTATTATTGTTGTTGTTCAGACGATGAACCCTATTCACATGTAACAAGCCCACTAAAGGGGCCATCGACTTGACATTGAAGCTTCCAAAGAATTATTATTATTATTATTATTATTATTATTATTATTATTATTATTATTATTATTATTATTATTATTATACAGAAGATGAACCCTATTCATATGAAACAAACCCACTGAAGGGGTCATCGACTTGAAATTCAAGCTTCCAAAGAATCATTATTATTATTATTATTATTATTATTATTATTATTATTATTATTATTATTCAGACGATGAACCCTGTTCACATGAAACAAGCCTAATAAAGGGGCCATTACTTGAAATTGAAGCATCCAAGGAATTATTATTATTATTATTATTATTATTATTATTATTATTATTATTATTATTTCAGTAGATGAAACCTATTCACATTTTATATTAAAAGTATCTTCTACTGCGTTAATAAGGGGCTCTTTTTAGAAGTATAATTGCCTGTAAATTATGTTATTCGGTTAGTCTTTTTATACGCCGAATGGGAATAAAATAAAGCCGTTATTTTTTTGACACTGGTGCCATCTTTTACGACAGAGCGCACCAATCAAGAGTCCCCACATTTCGCCGCCCTGTAAACACATCTTGTCGCAACTATCTGGAATTGCTCTGCTTATTCTGTGTATGTCGTCTCTCGCGTCGTTATCTAGATCGTCATTCTTTTATTTTGTCCTTTACAAGCTTGTTTATTCATTGTGGAGAGTCGTGTGGCCATAAAGCAAGTGGAATGGGGGTTCGTCACTTCCGTCGTCTGCCAGAGCGTCGCCTTGTCACAGAGGGCTTGGTTTCTCAGAGCCCCTGTAGGCATTACTTAAGGTTCCTTGCAGCGTTCCTTCCTGAGGCCCCTAACTGCAACCCCTTTCGTTCCTTTTACTGTACCTCCGTTCATACTCTCTTTCTTCCGTCGTACTTTCCACCCTCTCCTGACAATTGATTCATAGTGCAACTGCTTTGAGGTTTTCCTCCTGTTGCACCTTTCTAACCTTTTTACTGTCAATTTCCGTTTCACCGCTGAATGACAGGTCCGAGCGCCTGGCCTCTGGCCTAAATTCTATATTCTGTTCTGTTCTATACTCGGCTCCCCAACTCACGCTTAATCCAGGGAGGCCCGAGATGAGGTACAAAGGTCCCATGTGAGAATAGCCCACTGGGAATGTAGCTTCCAGTGTTGTCTTTGATAGACAACTGTGGAAATCAGCCTGAGGGGTAGGTGTTGATAATCGTCTCGGAGAGGCCTGTAATATACCTAGACAAGAATACAGAGAGATTGCTGCTAGCTGCTAGCTACTACAACTGCCTTTGCTGTTGAAGTCCATTTTAGTAGTGACTGGTCTCTTCAGCCTTATTACTTTATGGTCTGTAGTCATTTATTGGTGCTTTTGTTATTGTATTTTAGTTATGTATACATATACATTTTATATATATATATATATATATATATATATATATATATATATATATATATATATATGTATATATATTGTATATGTATACGTGGCAACTAAAGTACAATAACAAAAGTACCAATAAAATGACTACAGACCATAAAGCAATATTGAAGAGACCAGTCACTATAATTTCAACAGCAAAGGCAGTTATAGTAACTGAGCTAATGTAACAATCTCTCTGTATTCTGTCTGGATATATTGCAGGCCTCTATATATATATATATATATATATATATATATATATATATATATATATATATATATATATATATATATATATATATATCCTTGTACGTATCAACGTATTTGTTTGGCGTGGTGTATCGGGAATAGGATTAACTGGGTATAATCCCGGAGGAGAATCGCTTGCTAAATTGATGGCCCGGAAACCCTTGGACCATTTGTTGATTATGAGAGATGCGATGAAGGCTTGCATCTAATTGGCGGCCCGATTTGCATTAGATTTGCGTTGCAACAGAAAGAAACGGGATTCCGTGCAGTGTGTGTGTGTGTGTGTGGTTCAGTTTGGTTTATTATAATGGGTCGGTGAGTCACTGTCGTTCTTCTTAATAGAACTTACAGTTCGATTTATTGCGAGTCACTGTTGTTTTTCTTGATGGAGCGTACGGTTTGGTTTATTGTGAGGCAGTGAGTCACTTTGTTTTAGGCAGTGAGTCACTTTGGTTTTTGCTAATGGAACGTACAGCTTGGTTTTTGTGAGGCAGTGAGTCACTGTTGTTTTTCTTAATGGAACCCACAGTTTGGTTTATTGTGAGGCAGTGAATCACTGTTGTTTTTCTTAATGGAGCGTGTTTTTCTTAATGGAGCGTACATCTTGGTTTATTGTGAGTCGGTGAGTCACTGTTGTTTTTCTTAATGGAGCGTACCGTGTGCTTTCTTGTGAGTCACTTGTTTTTCTTAACGGAGCGTACATTTTGCTTTATTGTGAGTCACTGTTGTTTTTCCTAATGGAGCGTACAGTGTGCTTTATTGTTGTGGCAGTGAGTCACTGTTGTTTTTCGTAATGGAACGTACAGTTTGGTTTGTTGTGAGGCAGTGAGTCAATGTTGTTTTTCTTAATAAAACGTACACTTTGCTTTATTATGAGGGAATGAGATAGTTAATAACTTGTAGGTAGTAATAGAATAGAGTGTACTATTAATTTCGTTATTATATATATATATATATATATATATATATATATATATATATATATATATATATATATATATATATATATATATATATATATATATATATACATACACAGGCAGCGATTGTTATGCTGCAATGTCTGTCCCCTTTTAAAAGCGGCGGAGCAGGACACTGCCGCTGCTGGCCAGTTCAGATAACGTCCTATGCTAAATAGCGGCGGCGCTATTTCAGATGCTTGAATGCACCCGTGTGTGTGCTTTCGGCGAGGCGCGAGGAAAACGCGCGCGCGCGCGCCAGAAACGGCGGATTTAGTCGCATTGTGGTTTCCAGTCGCTTTATGTGCTGATTTTAGCACTCGCTGCATACAGATTGGATTAAAGGGGTCGTGAGGAGGAGGAGGAGGAGGAGGAGGAGAAGATGGAGGAGGAGGTTCCAGGAGAAGGGAATGGGGGTAGGGGGGCCGATGGCTTAAGAGCATGGAAGATGGTGCAGATGGTAGGGAGGAAGAGGAGGAGGAGGAGGAGGGAAGGAGAAGGATGGAAGGGGAGGAGGATGGAAAGTGGGAAGGAGGAAAGGGGAAGGAGGAGGAGGATGGAAGGGGGAAGAGGAGGGACGAAGGGAGGAGGAGGGAGGGAGGTTCGAGGAGAAGGGAGGGGAAAGTGTTTAGGGACATGGAAGGGGGTGATGATGGTGCGGAGGAAGAGTTGGGAAGAGGGGAGGGGAGGAGGAGGGAAAAGAAAAAGGAGGAGGGGGAAGGAAGAGGAGGGAAAAGAAAAGAGAAGAGGAGGGAGGAGGGAAGTGAAAAGGAGGAGTGAAGGGGAGGGTAGGGACATGGAAGAAGACGAAGGTCTAGGGGAGGGATAAGTGAGGGATTGGTCCCATGCGGGAAGGGGTTGGGGAAAGGCAATAGGTGAACTGAGATTCAGCATGCATTCGCGTTCCTGTGTTTTTTGGCACCCGGAGTTGTATTTCCGGGCCGTTGGCTATTCTTGGACGGGGGGGCCACCCTGCAACTGTATGGAAATAGGACTCTCTCTCTCTCTCTCTCTCTCTCTTTTGTCCGGGTTGTTTGCTCGCGTTTTTTTTTTCGAACGCTTTGATTCGTATTCCTATTTTGTATTTATTGTGATGGCGATATTTACTGTCATTATGTACCATTCGTCCGTCGTATATGTTTTTACTTTTTATTCTTTCGTATAACCTGTTTTTTTTCGTCTGTGTTCGTATTATACTCCAATACATTAAGGGCTGTGTTTTACTTCCCGTTTGCTTGATTATTTTGTTATTTTATTTCTTTTTATTTATATTCCTGTTACATCATCCACCTATTTTTTCCTTTTTTTCCTTCATTGGTAATATTTAATTATAGAAATTCCATTTATGAGTTTTTTCTTTCCTTTCAAGTTGTTTAATGTGTTTTGTAGAGTTTTCTCCGTTTTAAAGTCCATTTTCCTTATTTTTTTCACTTCCTTTTATCAGTTGGCTTATATTAGGATGTAACTAAATTTTTTTCAGTATATTCTCCTTCCATTTACGTTTCCTTTCTTTATCTTCATTTTCCATCTCTCCCCGATTGGTCATCCCAGTGCAAATATCCAGAAATATTCATTTACAAATTCCTTCGCGGAATAAACCCAGTATTCTTTAGTTTAGGTTTTCCTTTTATTCCTCATTTCCATCTATTATTTCCTGTTTCTCGGCTTCATTTGGCATTTGTCCGTCCTCCTCAATTTCATTTTCTTTTTCTCCCTCTGAGAGTGGTGGCCCATCTAAAAGGATTCCTTTGCAAATCCCTTCAGGAAATTTTGGTCGTGGTTCTTTTGTCGTTAGGTGCCTCGCGCCGTCGGCCTCCCCCTCCCCCCCTCCCGGCCCCAGGGGTGGGCCATATGGCCCAAATTTCATACATTCATTCATTCATTCAGTCATTCATTCGTCGCGCCTCCTGCTGTAGTTTTATACTTTGAGAGAGAGGTTTTTATACATCTTTGGGTTTTTTGGTCTTTCGCCTTTTGAGAGTTGTCATTTTAAACCTCGATGTTTTAGTTTGAATGACGTCATGCCGTACTTTGGGAAAAATTTTTATGCTGAGAGAAATTCGATATACTTTGAGAGATAATGTAATTATTTCCTCTAAGAGATTTTGTAGTATTATACCAGTTTGAAATGTACTTTTCCACTTCGAGGGAACTTTTGCCTTCACATTGGCACTTTCATCTTTGAAAAATTCGCGTGTGAAGCCCGTAAATGAAACGGGTGAGGCTTGTAAATGAAGCGGATGAAGCCTGTACGTGAAAGCAGGTGAGGCTTGTAAATGAAGCGGGTGAAGCCTGTCGATGAAGCGGGTGAAGCCTGTACGTGAAAGCAGGTGAGGCTTGTAAATGAAGTGGGTGAAGCCTGTTGACGAAGCGGGTGAAGCCTGTAAGTGAAGCAGGTGAAACTTGTAAATGAAGTGGGTGAAGTCTGTTGATGAAGGGATGAAGCCTGTAAATGAAGCGAATGAAATCTGTAAATGAGGTGGATGAAGTCTGTAAATGAAGCACGTGAAGCCTGTAGATGAACCGGGTGAAGCCTGTAAATGGATTAGGCAAAGCCTGTAAATGAAGCGGACGAAGCTTGTAAATTAAGCTGACGAAAGCCTGGAAATGAAATGGGCGAAAAAAGGCCTGTAAATGAAGCGGACGAAGCCTGTAAATGAGGGTGGATGGGAAATCCTGTTAATGACGCGGGTAAAGCTTGCAAGTGAAGCGGATAAATCTTGTAAACGAAGCTGGTAAAGCCTGTAAATGAAGCATTTTATACCATTTTTGAGAAGGTGGGTGATGGGTTGGGAAATTGCCATTTAAAACTTCGCCGGAGAAATTCTTGAAGATTCTGTCAGTATTCCCACCTAGTTGCGGAAGGTGAGAGAGAGAGAGAGAGAGAGAGAGAGAGAGAGAGAGAGAGAGAGAGAGAGAGAGAGAGAGAGAGCTAATTTCTAATAAGAGCAATAAATGGATCGTCATCTTAATAAATTTTTATAAGATTCGAAGTCATTTCTAACAAGAGGAAAATATTTATAGATTCGAAGCCATTTCTAATAAGAGCAATCAATGGATAGTTATCTTAAGAATAATAAATATTCATAAAATTCGAGATAATCTCTAATAAGAGCACTCAACGGGATCTGTATCTTAATGAATATTCATAAAATTCGAAGTCACTTCTATAATAAGAGCAATAAATATTCATAAAATTCGAGATCATTTCTAATAAGAGCAGTGAATGGATCGTTACTTTAATAACATTCACGAAATTCGAGATAATCTCTCATAAGAATAATAAATGGATCGTTACCTTAATAAATATTCACGAAATTCGAGATAATCTCTCATAAGACTAATAAATGGACCGTTACCTTAATAAACATCCACGAAATTTGAGATAATCTATCATAAGACTAATAAATGGATCGTTACCTTAAAAAATATTCACGAAATTCGAGATAACCTATCATAAGACTAATAAATGGATCGTTATCTTAATAAATATTCGTAAAATTCGAGATCATTTCTAATGAGAGCAGTGAATGGATCGTTACCTTAATAAATATTGATGAAATTCGAGATAATTAGTAGTAAGAGCAATTATATAATGGTCATCAGCAATCAGTGAAGGACGGGTAAGGCAGTGATTCTCTTGGGCCAAATCATTTTAGAGGAAACTGCTTATTGTTGACAGAAGGAAAAATGTATAATGACGATAGTTACTTTAAAACAAAAGGTTTTTTCCATGAAAAGTTTTTTATAAACAAAAGGAGAAAATGAGCCAGATCATATTAAGAGGAAACTGCTTATTGCTGACAGAAGAAAAAAATTAGTGATAATTAATATAAAGCAAAAAAATTTTTTTTTTTACACGAATGGTTTGTTAGTCACAAGAGAAAAAAAAGAGAAAAATCAAATTAAGAGGAAACTGCTTAAAGTTGATAGAAAGAAAAAATTATCGATGATTAATTTAAAGCTAAATGTTTTTTTCCCACGAAAGGTTTCCTAGTCACAAGAGAAGGAAAAATAAACTACTTATCGTTGATAGAAGAAAAAAATTAGGGATAAATAATTTAAAACAAATGGTTTTTTTTTTTTTTTTTACCACGAACGGTTTCCTAGTCACATGAGAAGGAAAAGAACTGCTTATTGTTGATATAAGAAACAAATATAACAGCGATAATTAATTTAAAACAAAATTTTTTTTCAACGAAAGGTTTCTAAGTTACAAAGAAGAAAAAAAACAATCGAGTCATTAAAAAAAAATTAATCAGCAATTGAAACCCATTATTGTTTATAAAAAAAAAGACGATCGATAATTAATTTAAAATCAAAGTTTTTTTCACGAAAAGTTTCTAAGTCACAAGAGAAGAAAAAAAAAAAAACAATCGAGTCACTTTGAAAAAAAAGTAACTAGCAATTGAAACCCATTCTTGTTTATAAAAAAATGACCGATAATTAGTTTACAAGCAAAAGTTATTTTCCCCACGAAAAGTTTCTTGGCCAAAAAAAAAGTAAAAAAAAAAAAAAAAAATCGAGGCGCTTTCAAAAAAAAAAAAAAAAAAGGTCACTAGCAATGGCAACCCGTCCAACGACCTCCCAAAGCTTTACCTAACTGCACAGAGAACGACGCTATATGCGGCCGTCAGTCGGCTCTCGCTTCCGAGGTATAACGGGAGGGCAGATAGGGGGGAGGGGGGGATGGTGTTCGATACAAAGTGGCGTGTTGGAGATCTGTTGGAGATGCATCCTCCTCCTCCTCCTCCTCCTCCTCCTCCTCCTCCTCCTCCTCCTCCTCCTCCTCCTCCTCCGTTCTATTTTACACGACCCGCAAGGTTCCAGTTCCTGGTTGGATATGCAGAGACAAATGCTTGGGATTTGTAAACAAGTCTTTTTACTTTTTTTTTTATTTTTCATTCGTTTCTTCAGTCTGAGTGTTTTTTCTCTTTTTATTCTTTTAAGTCTGCGTGTTTTTTCTCTTTTTATTCTTCAGTCTGCGTGTTTTTTTCTCTTTTTATTCTTTTCTTCAGTCTGCGTGTTTTTTCTCTTTATTCTTTTCTTCAGTCTGCGTGTTTTTTCTCTTTATTCTTTTCTTCAGTCTGCGTGTTTTTTTCTCTTTTCTTCAGTCTGCGTGTTTTTTCTCATTTTATTCTTTTCTTCAGTCTGCGTGTTTTTTCTCTTTTTGTTCTTCAGTCTGCGTGTTTTTTTCTTTTTATTCTTTTCTTCAGTCTGCGTGTTTTTTCTCTTTATTCTTTTCTTCAGTCTGCGTGTTTTTTCTCATTTTATTCTTTTCTTCAGTCTGCGTATTTTTTCTCTTTATTCTTTTCTTCAGTCTGCGTGTTTTTTTTCTCTTTTCTTCAGTCTGCGTGTTTTTTCTCATTTTATTCTTTTTCTTCAGTCTGCGTGTTTTCCCATTTTATTCTTTTTTCATTCTTTTTATTCTTTTCAGTCTGCGTGTTTTTTTCTCTTTTTATTCTTTTCTTCAGTCTGCGTGTGTCTTATGTGTTAGGTTATGTATGTATGTATGTATATATATATATATATATATATATATATATATATATATATATATATATATATATATATATATATATATATATACTATGTGTTATGTACATCATGTGTTTATTCTCTCGATAAGAATCTTTCATTAGAAAGTTGCTAAAAAAGTTTTTATAGTTTCATGACCTGTGTTTATATGTATATATTTTTATGTCTGCCTGTTTCCATACGTGCCTATGTTTTCCTGTGCATGCGTGTGCATGTGTGCTCCCACTTGCCTGTATAAGTTAAATAATCTATTCGCCAAAGGATTTTTCCGTAACAATTGAATATTTTTTTATTCAAATGCTGGTGAATATATCTACTTTTCTGAAATCCTGCAGGCATTACTTAAGGTTTTTGCGGAGTGCCTTCAGCCCCTAGCTGCGACCCATTTCATTCCTTTTACTGTACTTCCTTTCATATTCTCTTTCTTCCATCTTATCTCCACCCTCTCCTAACAGTTGATTCATAGTCAACTGCTTTGAGGTTTTCCTCCTGTTACACCTTTCAAACCTTTTACTGCCAATTTCCATTTCAGCGCTGAATGACCTCATAGGTCCCAGTGCTCCTGACCTTTGGCCTAATTTCTATATTCATTTCTGTATTCAATTCCTTACGAGGAACTTTTCGACTTAATCTCTGCTTTAAAAGAAATCGAAAAGGCGGAGAAAACATTAGTTTTCAAAATGATCGCTTAACAGACTGACATAGTCTTATCGTCATTTCTCATGAATTCCATTACTCAGCAGTTAATAATAGTGGTCTTATAACCTCCTCGACCTCTATAGCATGCAGTGCTCGCAACCGCATCCTAAAAATCAATAGGTCAAATCTTGCAGCAGTGTTATGGAGTCAGGCAAGACGAACATATCTTGACATTGACTGTCTGATTGAGTGAGCGAGTGAGTCAGCCTTGCGCTCAGAAAAACACACACACACACACACACACACACACAAGGTCCTCCTCGAACGTCTCTGCAGCCTCAACCGCGACCACATATCAAGTGACTCGCGTTGAGAGAGAGTCCTCATGAGTCATGGTGTCGTTTTTCTCAGGATTTGTATTTTTGTGTTTTTTTTTAATCTGAAAGTCATATACACCTGCATAGACACATATATATATATATATATATATATATATATATATATATATATATATATATATATATATATATATATATATATATATATATATATATATCTTTACAGATTGTGTGTGTGTGTGAGAGAGAGAGAGAGAGAGAGAGAGAGAGAGAGAGAGAGAGAGAGAGAGAGAGAGAGAGAGAGAGGAGGGCAGTGATTATTCTCCAAGGGGTGGTCTCACCTTTAAAAAAAAATGCTGCCTGCTTCTCTGCATTTCTTTGGGTTATCGCCTTTCTCTCTCTCTCTCTCTCTCTCTCTCTCTCTCTCTCTCTCTCTCTCTCTCTCTCTCTCTTTCTGATGTTGGAGTACATTATACCTGAATCTCTGTCCTCTCTCTCTTTGGTGTTCCAGTATATTATACCTAAATCTTTCTCTCTTTCTCTGATGTTTTGTGTATATACCTGAATCTCTCTCTCTCTCTCTCTCTCTCTCTCTCTCACTCTCTCTCTCTCCTGCTGCTGTTAGTTATGGACGATATTGGTTCAGGAAACGGGTCAGAAAGGTACAGAAAGAAAAGGAAAAAAAAATACAGGCTGGATATAAAAGTAGAAATGAAACTAGGGTTAGTTGAAGCCTTGGGATAACAGGGCAGGATTTCCTAGGAGCAAAGGTGAC
The DNA here is from genome assembly GCF_040412425.1 of Macrobrachium rosenbergii. NCBI lineage: Eukaryota > Metazoa > Arthropoda > Malacostraca > Decapoda > Palaemonidae > Macrobrachium > Macrobrachium rosenbergii. Next base: position 4,119,538 of record NC_089745.1, on the reverse strand, counting down.
GCCATGTAATGGTTCCTCCACTACGGTGAAGTGGTTTTTGGGGGTTCCTATTGGAGGGGTGGGGGAATTAACGAGATGGCAGATCCCGTGTTTTTGGGAGGATCGAGAGCTGGGGAGATATATATAAATATATGAACTAATATATATGTGTATATATATATTATATATACTCAGGTTCCAACTTCTTTTATGAATTGTGTGGCCTGGTCTTTCATTTGAAAGACCTGGGTTCGATCCTGATGTGAGTCAGAAATTTGTTTCTGTTACACACATAATTGTGTGTCGATATTTCTAATATATATACACACATAATATGCATATATATATATACACAAAATACATACATACATACACATACATACATACATACATACATACATACATACATGATGGTACCCATTTAAACTCTGTGGACTGCTGGGTAGTAGGTTTGGGGGCAGTCCATAGACCTTGCATACAAGAGGCAAGCGCTGCATCACTCAGTGAAAGCACCTGTTCTATCTGATTGTTCATTACATTTGAGGAGTGATTGCAAAATAGAACTGCAATAGGTCGGCATATTTTAGGCTAATGAAACTTATTCGTAATTATTTATTTTTTTTTTTAACCAGGTTATTAGTTTTCTGTCCGCACTTAAAAAACCACTGAGGCTAGAGGGCTGCAAGTTGGTATGTTGATCATCCACCCTCCAATCATCAAACGCACCAAATTGCAGCCCTCTAGCCCCAGTAGTTTTTATTTTATTTAAGGTTAAAGTTAGCCATAATCGTGCTTCTGGCAACGATATAGGATATGCCACCACCGAGCCGTGGTTAAAGTTTCGGGGCCGCGGCTCATACAGCATTATAGCGAGACCACCACCGAAAGATAGATCTGGTTTCAGTGGCCTTGATTAAAGGCTGTACAGAGAACTCGCATTTTTCGATTCTTGTTTTTCTCAGTCCTTGAAAATATAAATTTATTATTTATTTATTTATTTATTTTTTGACCAGGGGATTCATAGGCAATCCTGACTCGGCTTCCAGAGGATCGACGTGGCTGCGATTCCTCTCTCTTGTTTCCCTGAAGGTGTTTCTTCTTCTTTTCTTCTTCTTCTTCTTCTTCTTCTTCTGTATTTCCCCTCCGTTGCAGATCTTCAGTTTTTATTGACGTGTGATCTGACATGCTCTAAGACTTGCGTCCATTGGTTCCTCCGGTGCTGAATGCCACTCAGCCTTTGTTTTCAGAGGGTTTGAGTATGCCTGGGTGTGGATGTCAGTCTGTAATAGTTTATATATATATATATATATATATATATATATATATATATATATATATATATATATATATATATATTATATATTATATATTAGCTGAATCCACTGGGAAAGTTCAAATTGGAAAGACAGAGTGCCAAGTACTTTCGTGTGTTTTAACACATCTTTGTGCCCTGAAGATGTGTTAAAATACACGAAAGTACTTTTTCAGTTTGAACTTCCCCAGTGGCTTCAACTAATAAACAAAATCACGCGCTTATTTATGTGATTTATTAATATATATATATATATATATATATATATATATATATATATATATATATATATATATATATATATATATATAATGTATATGTGTATGTATATATATGTATGTGTCAGTGTGACTATTTTGTAAGTTTCCATTTTGACATCTTGTGCCAAAAGGCATCAGTGGGACGTTTCCCGAGAGATTTTCCCCTCTCCGTCTTTATTGTCTCCCCCTCCCCCTCCCCGTCCCCCCAACTTCGCCGAGTCCGAGAGAGAGAGAGAGAGAGAGAGAGAGAGAGAGAGAGAGAGAGAGACCGGTTGACCGAACATTTCCGGAAGAACGTGAATATCGGAGCGGAGATTTACTTCCTTGGAGCCGTGCCATTAAAGACCAAGGGAGGGACGCGTAGCTCTTTTTGGAGTTGCCTGTTTGATTTATTTATGCTCTTATATTTTTATATTTTATGTATTTTTTTATTGTTATTTCTGAGAAGTCGGTTTTAGAGGAGGTGACGTCAGTTGGGGGGGGGGGTGTCTACAAATGAATGCGTTGTGCTCTTGTAGATGCCTCGCCGATTGAATGCGTTTGGTTTTTTGACGTGTGTCGCGAGCAGAATGCGTTGATGCTCTTTGCCGTTTGGCGTGGAGTGATTTGTGCTTTTACGTGTCTCTGGCATGTGTTGGGATGGTTTGTGCTCTCACGACATGTCTCGGACGTGCAGTAGAATGATTTGTGCTTTTACGTGTCTCTGATGTGTAGTAGAATGATTTGTGCTCTTGAGACATGTCTCCGACATGCAGTAGAATGATCCTAGACGTACATGGTCAGTTCATATGTTTGATAAAGGTTCTTTGCAGCGTCCCTTCGGCCCCTAGCTGCAACCCCTTTCATTCCTTTTACACTACCTCCATTCATAGTATCTTTCTTCCATCTTGCGAGGTCTCCCTCGTGTTACACCTTTCAAACCTAGCTACTGTCAATTTCCTTTCCAGCGCTGAATGAACTTATAGGTCCCAGTGCTTGGCATTTGGCCTAAGCTCTACGTTCCAATTCCAGTTCTGTATTCCGATAATTCATTATCATATGTTCTTTTATTGATAGAAGGAATGATTTAGAATATTGCAATTCATAGAAGACTAAAAAAAAATTGTAACAATGAAAATCACTGACAACTTTTGCAAATATTTCAAAGAAGGAACAATCTATGACAGAAACATTTATTTTCGAAGAAGAAGAAGAAGAAAAAGAAGAAGAAGAAGAAGAAAGAAGAAGAAGAGAAGAAAATAATGACTGCAGTGAATTTTTCGAAGAAGCACAATATTCTGTGACAGAAACGCACACATTTCTAAGAAGCTAAACATTCTGTTGCAGATGCAAAATCTTCAAAGAAGAAGCCGAGCATTTTATGCCAAACGGACATTGTAAAGGAAAGAAGCTGAGCATTCTGACATATACATTTTGAAAGCTCAAAGACAGAAATTGAAATAAAGCGCACGGGACACAGGATTAAAAAAAAAAATAAAAAACCAAAGAATAGTAAGAATTCACAACGCGAACTTCGATTCAGAGTCACTTCAGACGAACCCGGACAAACCTGACATATTTGTTCTGAATATCAGAACTCGAATCTGTAAAGGAAAACGGACTGTTCATTCTGATTTGCAACCATACGTGTTGTGATAAGGATTAGCTAGGTAGACCGAAAACGAGCAATTTGGAAGCCGGACCATCCCCCCCTCTCTCCCTTCCCCGTCCTGGTGATTGGCATTTGCATATATCTTCGCCAGCAGTGAACAGGAATGATTTTCCTCTTGCCCAGGTGCTGCTTCGGAGGAGAGAGAGAGAGAGAGAGAGAGAGAGAGAGAGAGAGAGAGAGAGAGAGAGAGAGAGAGATTCTGCAGCAGAGTAAAAGGATAGCAGTTATATTTATTTCGGGCTAAAAATCATAAATGGTGACAGTTGGGTTTAGCTTAAATTCTGAGAGAGAGAGAGAGAGAGAGAGAGAGAGAGAGAGAGCTGGGGTGCAAAACTTTGGGACATATCAGGACCTCTTGATATTGGCAGGAGAGATGACTTGTGGACACTTACCGGCTCCCAAGAGGAGGGGACATGTTCCGCCTCAATGGGTCAGACTTGTACAGTAGACACTGGGTGGTTTGTTAAAGGGGACACTTTTGTAGGGAAATCAGACTTTCAACGCGAGAGGGGACATCGATGTGACTTGATACAAGGGACACTAGTTATATTGGGAATTTAGACTTTAAGCCCAAGAGGGGGACATTGATTGGGTTTGTGAAAGGGGACACTTATGTTGGAAATTTAGACTTTCATTGTGAGAGGGGACATCGATGTGGTTTGATAAAAGGGACACTTATGTTGCTATGTTCGGAATATAGACTTCCAGAACAAAGGGGACACTGTTATATTAAGAATTTAGACTTTAAAACGGAAGAGGGGACACCGACGTGGTTTGATCAAGGGGACACTTATGTAGGGATTTTAGATTTCCATCGCAAGGGGGGGACACGGATATGTTGGGAATTCAGACTTTCAGCGCGAAAGAGGACACCGATGTCTCAAGGACATCCTGGTAGAATAGTGCCCACTCAGTGCCGCGGAAGAAGGTGACATATTAGGTCTGGATGGTTGAAATGTCTGGACGTTTAACAGCGCTCTTGCGTGGACATTATTATGTCCCGATGTTTAAGACTTACGAAAACCCACCGGAGCAGAAGAGGGGACACCGTTTTGTCTTGGAGATTTACATTGTGGACACCCAGCTAGATGCAGAAGCGACGCAGTTATGCCTTGACGGAGAGTGAATACACGATGACACTGTACCGTATATATAGTCTTGCCAGTGGGTCCTGAGTCTTGCGGATACAATACGCAAAGAGAGAGAGAAGCCGCCTTGCGCCAAAGGCTTAGACTTGGAAAGACCCAGTGGCTCTCAAGAGGGGATATACACCGTTACGCTCTGATGGCTTTGCGTAGCTTGTAGATACGCAGCGTTACGCCAACGGGGGCATTTTTCCTCCGCAGGGGACCCATTAAAATGCAACGAATTCTCATCGTGTCGCTTTGGAAACCTGTGTCATGTTTGAAAATATTTATTATATTTACTGATAGTAAGGTATGGCGATAAATAACGGTAGTTGTGGTTATAATATTGCAAGGAATAGTGATTTTTAATGTAAAAGGAGGTCTTAACTATTCCTCGTGATTGCGCCGAAGAAACTTCGCCTCATTTTTATCTTGTTTGGTCGCGACGCGTATTTTATATATGAATGGACATGACGTACAATACCTTGTTTGATTTGTATATTAATAACTTCTTTTGAATAAAGTCGTGATATATTGATATACCTTGGTTAATTTATAAGTTGGTTTATTTATAAACTGGTATGTTTATCTTCCTTATTCTTTTTTTATTTTCATCTGTGTTTTTCACTTTGTGCCTCAGTGGCTTGTTCCGTGTGAATATGTCTACCTAAGTAATAATAATAATAATAATAATAATAATAATAATAATAATACCACACTTAGCCAAAGTTAAGTTAGGTCAGGATAGGTTAGATTTAGGTTTTGTTAGGTTAGGTTAGTTAAGAGTAGGTCGGTCCCGAAATGACTGTTGTTATGGAACCAAAAAGACTTTGGCTGCAAACGACTTGGTGCCGACATGACCAGAATCCCTTTTATATATCTTAATTACTGAACGGCTTCCCTCCTAATTGCTTCGTGGTATTGAGCGCTGAGCTTTGACTCCTGTTCATTCAAGAGCCTTTGTTTCGTCGAATTGCCCGGTAATTCTGATTTCCATTATTTTTTATTTTTTAAAATATTTTTTGGGTACAGAAATCGAGACGGGTTTGTCTTCCCGAATGATGCTGGGTCATTGCAGGGTTTAACGAATCTTGAAATACAGAGGAAAGTATAGAATTCCGTATTCTGTAAGTGAATGGTGGACTGTCGTGTTTTGTGAATTCCAAAAGGTTTTGTAGCTATGATTCGTAATTTCTTGATCAGGCTTATGTTTCTAAACGACTTTATCGTTATTTCTATTAGCCTGCTTTCATATAATTCTTACAAGTGCGTTTAGGCGTCTAATGATTTTGTTACAGTACGAAATACTCCGAGAAACTGGCGTTCATAGAAAGACTGCAAGTCCTTGCGGGGTTAAAAATGTATTCCATTGACTCCGAGGGTTGAAATATGCTTCACTGACTCCGGTTGTCGTTTTGCACAGAGCGACAAAGCCCTGTCGCTTTAACTGCAGCCGGAGTTCTGGAGTTTGTGTGTGTGTAAGAGTAATTGAATTTCGACATCAGACCTTTTTAGCCCACCTGAGCATCCTGTTCAAGTGGAATTAGGCAAAGCGAACCGTCGCTACAAAGCTAGCTCTCTCTCTCTCTCTCTCTCTCTCTCTCTCTCTCTCTCTCTCTCTCTCTCTCTCTCTCTCCCGTCTTTTGTCCCAAAGAGTAACGCAGAGATCGGCGATAGCTTTGTCTCCGCCACGCTCCGAGAGAAACTGTAAGCTCCGTGACGTGGGAAATCCCTTCGGAAAATCCGCGCTTTGATCTGCAATTGCGCCGTAGGATGTGCCGTGAATCCTCGACAGTAAGTTGTACTTAAACGTAGTATGAAAGGTGTTATGGGGGGGAGGGGTGGGGTTGGGGGGACCATTGTTGCACTGACTGGTGGGGCAGATAGATCTTCCTGTCGCTGTTTGTCGTACCAAGTTGTCACAAAGGAAGGCATTGATCTCCCTCTCTTCTTCCTCCTCCTCCTCCTCCTCCTCCTCCTCCTTCTTCTCCTTCCTCCTCCTACTCCTCCTCCTCCTCCTCCTCCCCTCCTCCTTCCTTCTTCTTTAAGATACACTTTATCGTTATCTTTGGTCCTTTTCTGAACATATTGGTACATACTGATAGGTACATACCATCATTTTCTTATGTTACTCATTTGTGAACGTAAGGCAGCAAGACTTTGAAATGTTTGTTTTTATCCGCTGGAAAATAAGCAATTAAAAGACAGGCTGTCACGGAATAGCACTGGATAAAAGAGAGAGAGAGAGAGAGAGAGAGAGAGAGAGAGAGAGAGAGAGAGAGAGAGAGAGGAAAATTGCCATTCTGATAGCTAACGATTTGGATAGCAACCATTACAACGATTGCTAAATGGGTTTTTATCCTGCTATCAGTGACCGTAGTGGTTGTAACGCCAGGAAGACTGAAATAATGAATAAACTAATGTGTTTTTAATGTTCCAGCCTTAGTTGACGCTGATCCTTTCCTAGGCGACACAGTCTCCTTAGCTGACGTTATTTCCTTCATAGAAATCGTTGTCTATCGAGCTGACAGTTTCCTCCTTTCTGGCTGACGTTGGCCATTTTAGCTGACGTGTCTAGATAATGTCGTTAACTGCCTTCCTGCCTAGCGCTAGTTGATTCTGTTTCTTTCTTAAGCATTAACTAAATATCCCCTTTCTAGCTGACGTCATTCTCCTTCTTGCTGGCGTCTCTCTGTTCCTAGCTGATGTTTTCCCTTTCTTAGCTGACTTCGTTCTGTTCCTAGATTGATATTTTTCCATTCGTAAGTGATTCATTCCCCGCTGATTCTATTCCACTCGTAGCTGACGTCAGTAGCTGACGTTGCTCCTTTCCTTGTCAGTGGACTTCATTCCCTCCTTAGTTGATCTGTTTTCCTGTTCGAGGCTGATGCTGACTTTCTGCTAGCCTAGCTGACTTCACTGCCTTCCTCGCTGACTTCTTTCTCTGCGTAGTTCATCTGTTTTTCTTCCTAGCTGACTTCGCTTCCTTCCTAACTGACATCTTCTGTTTCTGACTGACTTCCTTTTCTTCGAAGCTGACGCCATATCATTTATAGCTGACGTTGCTCCATTCTTAATTGACATATCGATTCGCTAGCTGACGTCCTTCCCTTCGGAGCTGACGCTATTCCCTTCGTAGATGCCCTTTTTGATTTCCAGGCTGACTTTTCCTACCCTTCGAAGCTGACGCCATATCCTTCCTAGCTGACTTCGCTTCCATCCTAACTGACCTCATCGATTCCATAGCTGACTTCCTTTCCTTCGGAGCTGACGTCATATCCTTCCTAGCTAACTTCGCTTCATTCCTTGGTAGTGGATTTTCTCCATTCTTAACTGACATCATCGACTCCCTAGCTGACGTCCTTTCCTTCGGAGCTGACGTCATATCCTTCCTAGGTGACATTACTCCCATTCTGCTTGACGCCTCGCTGAAGGCACGAAAGTGTCCCAAATGCTGACACGTATCGTCACGTAATGCGCACCGGTATGTGGTATCAAGTCTATGTGGTTTTATAACGAACTTGGGTAATGGGCGTTGCATAACTGATGGGGGTGTCCTCGCCGCATTACGTAAGGCCTTCTTCTTCTTCTTCTTCTTCGCCTGAGAGATAATGAAAAAGAAGCCCCCCTTTTGTCAAGCGTTGACAATCCCTCTACAAAAAAAAAAAAAGGATTGGTGGGGAGAACTAAGGTTAAATGAGGGTGTGTAAGGCTTTTTTTTCCATAATTTGATTTCGTAAATACTTTTGTTTCTTTGCCATAATCTGTGTTTTTTATTTCATGAGGTTCAAGAAAATATTAATGATGTCATTTGTGGATCTTAGACACTGATTATATTATTATTATTATTATTATTATTATTATTATTATTATTATTATTATTATTCAGAATATGAACCCTAGATGCAGCCCCTTTCATTCCCTTTACTGCACCTCCGTTCATATTCTCTTCCATCTTCCTTTACACCCTTTGCAAACAATTGTTTCATACTGCAACTGCGAGGCTTTCCCCCCGATACACCTTTAAAAGCTTTTTACTCTCAAATTCCTTTTTAGTGCTGAGTGACCTTGTAGGTCCCAGCGCTTGGCCTGTGGCCTAAATTTTATATTCCGTTCCATTATATTCCAACACAAATTAAATTATTTCTTTGTTATAGAAGGTTAAAAGTTAAGTATACCTTAGTTTTACCAGACCACTGAGCTGATTAACAGCTCTCCTAGGGCTGGCCCGAAGGATTAGACTTATTTTTACGTGGCTAAGAACCAGTTGGTTACTTAGCAACGGGACCTACAGCTTATTGTGGAATCCGAACCACATTATAGCGAGAAATGAATTTCTATCACCAGAAATAAATTCCTCTAACTCTTCATCAGCCGGCGGCGGGAATTGAACTCCGGTCCATCGAGCGACAGTCTGAAGCTCAACCGACTCGGCCAACAAAGGGCTTGTTATAGAAGGTGATCACTATGAAATGTTTGTAAACAAAAACAGTGAAACCCCAGCGATGAAGAGACAAATGGAGCGCAAGTTAATATCTGCGATAAAAAAACTGAAGCCTTTTTCATTTGTAGCTACAATTTTTCCATAACAGCCGTACAAAAGGGCTCCCCATTTTCCCTGACACCCCAACAACATTACGCTTATTACTCTGAATGTTTTTTTCATGTTGTATGTGTTGTTCGTTTTGCTGCAACATCATGTGGCAGGGGGCAAGTAGAGGAAGGGTGTCTTCGTTCGCAACATACGTTTTAGTTGCTGTGTTGGTGTAAACCGCGTGTTTATGATAGGCTGCAATGCTGCTGTTCTCTAGTTATTTTTACGACTGTTGTTGTTTTCCGGTTGTAAATATTGTTATTTGATTCTCTTCCTTTTTAATTTGCTTTGCAAAGCAATGGCTTTTATGATGGTTTCATGTCGGTGTTTGCGTGTTCTGGTTTAATAATAATAATAATAATAATAATAATAATAATAATAATAATAATAATAATAATAATAATGATACTTCACTGGAAAGAATTGCAATTTGCATGCCTTTGAGGTTATACTGCTCCTTAAACTTATTTGTTATTTTATTATTTTTCTTTTTAATTTGCTTTGCAAAGCAATGGCTTTTATGATTGTTTCATGTCAGTGTTTGCTTGTCCTGGTTTAATATGTAATAATAATAATAATAATAATAATAATAATAATAATAATAATAATAATAATAATAATGGAATAATTCTTGTGTATAACTTGTTTACTGAAAGAATTAAACAAGTTATACAATGCCCTTGAGGGTTTCTCTTTCCATACTGCTCTTTAAACTAATAATAAACTGCTAATCCTATACAGTGATAATAATTCACTGGAAAGAATGGCAGTTTGCATGCCTTAATTATACTGCTCCTTATAATAATATTGAAATAAGTAATCAAGAAGCATTCTTCCATAATAATAATAATAATAATAATAATAATAATAATAATAATAATAAATAATAATAATAACACGTGTTAATTCAAATCTCGCCTTTATGCTTAAGGCTTTAGGTAAACTTATAGTTTAGGAATGTTCTGAATTTCCATTTGCGTTGTTGGTCCGGTGTACAGTACATTTATTTTCATTTGCACGTCAGACATTAAGTACGGTGTTCATTTGCACGGTAACGTTAGGGTAATAGATTGCAGTTTGCAACTACTGTGATTGCGTACCGTAATTTCCGTCACTGGTTTTGTGTCGGATGTTTTTTTTTTTTATAATTTAGTTGATGATAGTGTTATCCAGCATTTCGAGCCAGATATTATTATTATTATTATTATTATTATTATTATTATTATTATTATTATTATTATTGGTTGTATCAACGCCGTTGTGATTAAGAAAGGCAACGATTACTAGTTTGGATGCTGTACATAAATGTCAAATATATTATTATTATTATTATTATTATTATTATTATTATTATTATTATTATTATTATTGCTTGCATCGTCGTCGTTGCATTTGAGGAAGGAAACGATTACTAGTTTTGGATGCTGTACTTAGAAATGTCCTTATATTATTATTATTATTATTATTATTATTATTATTATTATTATTATTATTATTATTATTATTATTATTATTAATTATTATTATTACTATCGTCGTGTATTGCTCGCATCATCGTCGTTGTAATTAAACAGGAACGATAATATATATATATATATATATATATATATATATATATATATATATATATATATATATATATATATATATATGATTGCATTAAAAGATTCCTCGACTGGTTATCTTAAAGCAAAGATGTCATGATTCATCACATGTTGGTCATATGGTATTGCCTTTTAGTGTAGGGTCGTGTAATATTAAATTTGAAAGAAAATAATAGCAATAATAATAATAAAAAATGTGAGTACGAACTCACAGAAAGATCTGAAGTGACCTCTGGAAAAGGAAGTGGTTTTTCATTTTGGTGGGGAGAGGGACCTAAAGTTAGGGGAGGGGAGAAGGGGGTTAAGTCGTCGGCAAGCGAGTGATGAGAAACCCATAATGGAACTTCACGAAATTGGCAGCGCAAAAAAAAAAAAAAAAAAAATGGCAATTATGAAGGCGAGCCTAAGGGATTTTGAAGGCCTGTTGGGCGGACACACTACTACCCACTTGCCCACACTCTCTCTCTCTCTCTCTCTCTCTCTCTCTCTCTCTCTCTCTTGTTTACTCTCTCTCTCTCTCCTTCTCTCTCCCTCCCTTCCCCACTTCCTACTGAAGAAATGTTCCCCTTCTCTCTCTCTCTCTCTCTCTCTCTCTCTCTCTCTCTCTCTCTCTCTCTCCTTTACTAAAGAAAAGTTGCCCTTCTCTCTCTCTCTCTCGCTCTCTCTCCTACTGAAGGAAAGTTCCCCTTCTCTCTCTCTCTCTCTCTCTCTCTCTCTCTCTCTCTCTCTCTCTCTCTCTCCTTCTTTAATAAAGAAAAGTTTTCTCTCTCTCTCTCTCTCTGTTCCCCACTTCTTTAATAAAGAAAAGCTCTCTCTCTCTCTCTCTCTCTCTCTCTCTCTCTCTCTCTCTCTCTCTCTCTCTCTCTCTCTCTCTCTCTCCCTTTTAATAAAGAAAAGTTTTTCTCTCTCTCTCTGTTCTTCTTAGTAAAGAAAAGCTTTCTCTCTCTCTCTCTCTCTCTCTATTCCCCACTTCTTTAATAAAGAAAAGTTCTCTCTCTCTTCCTCTCTCTCCCCCCTTCCACTCACTCGCCGAGGAGGAAAGAAGTGCCTCCCAAGAAACGCTCTTCGAGGAAACGTGCGTCCGAGGGAGAAAAAGAACTATTAAGAATTGAGAGAGAGAGAGAGAGAGAGAGAGAGAGAGAGAGAGGAAGTCCATGAAAACCACCCTGCGGGAAAACGACCCCATGAAATTAAATTCGACGAGAGTCAGTTGGAAGCCTTACATGGAAGTTAAAGGAGTTTGGGCTCTGTAGATGCGCTGCTGGTAAGGATGAGAGAGAGAGAGAGAGAGAGAGAGAGAGAGAGAGAGAGAGGAGAGAGAGAGAGATCATGGCCTTATTACTTGGAAAGAAGGAGAGAGGAGGAGGGGGTGACTCCATGATACTTGTAAGATGAAGAGAGAGAGAAGAGGAGAGAGGAGAGATAGAGAGAGAGAGAGAGAAGAAGGAGGTCCATAGTACTCATTACTTGTTAGAAGAAGAAGAGGGAGGAGGAGGAGGAGGAGGAGGAGGGAGGAGGAGAGAGGAGGGGAGAGAGAGAGTAGACTTGAGAAGAAGAAGAAGAAGAAGAAGAAGAGAGGAGAGGGGAGGAGGAGAGGAGGAGGGAGGGAGAGGAGGAGGAGGAGAGGTCCATGGAGGGAGGAGGACTTGTAAGGAGAAGAGAGAGAGAAGAAGAGAGAGAGAGAGAAGAGAGAGAGGTCCATGGTACTCATTGAGAGAGAGAAGAGAGAGAGAGAGAGAGAGAGAGAGAGAGAGAGAGAGAGAGAGAGGATGACAGGTCATTTGTCCTTTCGCCCTGCTCTTTCTGGCAGGATGCAGGGCTTTAGGGCTTTATGCCCAGGCGTGAGGACTTAGTGGACATCAGTTCGCCAGCAGTATCTCTGCTTCATAGAGGGCTTTCGGGTTCTAAGAGGGCTTCTTCTTCTTATTCTCCTTCTTCTTCTTCTTCTCATTCTCCTTCTTCTTAATTTTCTTCTTCTTCTTCTTCGTCTTCTTAATCTTCTGCTTCTCCTTTTTTTCTTCGTATTCTTCTTCTCCGTCTTGTTTTTTCTTCTCCATCTTCCTCTTCTTTTCCTTATTCTTCCTCTTCTCCTTCATCTTGTTTGTCTTCTTTTTCTTCTCCATCTTCATTATCTTCTTTTCCTTCATCTCCTTCTTCCTCTTCTTCTTTTTCTCCATCTTCTTTCTTCTTCTTCTTCTTCTTCTTCTTCTTCTTCTTCTTCTTCTTCTTCTGTACGTGACATTGAATTTCGAAGCTTCCCTGTGCTTTTCTGAAACGCATGGAGGACTGAATTACAATCAGCTGTATTTTTTAAAGTGGCACTGCATCGTATCTACGAGTTGATGACCATAGCTTTTGCTACGGCAGATTAAGGAAATCACTCAGTCAATTAATGTGTTTTTCTATAATCAACATGTTAACCTGTATTTCCCGATATCATGTTGGTGGTCTTGTAACTTAAAGCAATGTCCATGCAGTCATCTGGTAAAATTGATACAAAGATAAAGATAAATTAATGATAAAGATAAGTTAAAGTGAATTCCTGTTAAATTATGATTTTAATTTTGGCATTTTAAAATTTATTTTAAGGATCCCTTTGTGTATTAAGTGACAGAAAGATGGGCAAGAAGATGTGAGTCTTCCATAATGTTAGTGGGGGTGTAAATTTGGAGAGTGATTATAATAGCAAAAAAGTATAAAGGAAAATAGAGAGAGAGAGAAATAGACTGATGATTATAATAGGAAAATGTATAAAGGAGAATGGAGAGAGAAAGATTGATGATTATATTAGTAAAAAGATAGAGAGAGAAGAAGATTGATGTTTATAATATGAAAAAGTATAAAGCAAAATAGAGAGAAAAAGATTGATGATTATCATAGCAAAAAGTATGAAGCAAAATAGAAAGAGAAAGAGATTGATGATTATAATAGGGAAAAAGTATAAGGGAGAATAGAAAGAGAAAGATTGATGATTATAATATTAAAAAGATAGAGAGAGAAAAAGATTGATGATTATGATAGGATAAAGTATAAAGCAAAGCAGAGAAAGAGATTGATGTTTATAATAGCAAAAAGTATAAAGCAAAATAGGGAGAGAAAGAGATTGATGATTACAATAGGGAAAAGTATAAAGCAAAACAGAGAGAGAAAGTGACTGATGATTATAATAGCAAAAAGTATAAAGCAAAATAGAGAGAGAAAGAGATTTATGATTATAAAGGCAAAAAGTATAAAGCAAAATAGAGAGAGAGAAAGAGATTGATGATTACAATAGCAAAAAGTACAAAGCAAAACAGAAAGAGAAAGAGATTGATGATTATAAAAGCAAAAAGTATAAAGCAAAATAGAGAGAGAGAAAGAGACTGATGATTACAATAGCAAAAAGTACAAAGCAAAACAGAGAGAGAAAGAGAGTGATGATTATAATAGCAAAAAATATAAAGCAAAATAGAGAGAGAAAGAGATTGATGATTATAATAGGAAAAACCATAAGGCAAAACGGAGAGAGAAAGAGATTGATGATTATAATAGCAAAAAGTACAAAGCAAAACAGAGAGAGAAAGAGATTGATGATTATAATAGGAAAAAATATAAAGCAAATCAGTGAGGGAAAGTGATTGATGATTATAAAAGGAAAAACTATAAGGCAAAACAGAGAGAGAAAGAGATTGATGATTACAATAGGAAAAGTACAAAGCAAAATAGAGAGAGAGAGAAAGAGATTGAAGGAGAATAAAAGGTACATTGTATGTGAACTGCACGAAATAAAAAAAAAAAGTGAAGAACATTTCTAGGAACGAAATGAAGTAAAGGACGAAAAGGAAAAGTGGAGAAAATGGAAGGAGAATTAAAGAAGAGAACAGAAAGATAGAGAGAGAGAGTGAAGAACAGAAAAGAAATGTAAGCCGTATGTAAATTATGCGAAAACCAGGTAAACAGAAGAAAAGAATTCGCGATAAAGAAAGGAAGTGAAGAGGAGAAGAAAAAGCCTAGGAAATGGGAGGAGGATTACAAGAAGAAAAAGGAATGGCTTGGGCATTGTGGCAATGAAAGAACTCCCTTTTCATGTGAATTTTAGCCAAGAGGACTGGTTTGCTTTTTATTTAACTGTATATAGAGATATGTATATATATATATATATATATATATATATATATATATATATAGATAGACACTTTATATGTATATATATATATATATATATATATATATATATATATATATATATATATATATATATATATATAATCAACACACAATCACGTGTGGAACAGATATAAATTTCTGGCTCACATCAGGATCGAACCCAGGTCTTTCAATTGGGGCACTGGTGAGTGGGGAAGTTGGGGAAAACACGCTGGTCTGCAAGGCAGTCAGCCTGCCCGGGTAAAGCCTTAGGTACTTTGGTACTTTATGTTCTAAGCTTCTTTTATTTTATGATTTGTGTGGCTTGGTTGGCAGCGGTCTTGTCTTTCAGTTGAAAGACCTGTCTGATCCTGATGTGAGTCAGAAATTTATATATCATATATATATATATACATGTGTATATATATATATATATATATATATATATATATATATATATATATATATATATATATATATATATATTCTTTAGTGCTAGATTCCATACTTTTGTGTAGATACACATTTGTTTGCTGATATATTTACTGTCAGTTTATATATTTATTCTCATCTGTATCATTTCACCAGTATTCTCTCTCTGTTTCTCTCTAGATTCTAGTCTCGTTTTGTGCATTTCTATTGATTGATCGTGTATATATTTTGAATCGCAATTAAATAGTATTTTTGCGATCGTATATCTTTCTTTCAATGTGTGTAGTGTAAATCTTTCGGGATTAAATACTACAATTAACAAGTTAAAAAATGTGCCGTTTTCTTCGCCGCAATCGAGTTTTCTGTACAGACGCTACATCGTATAATCCAGGCCACCGAAAATAGATCTATCTTTGGGTGGTCTCGGTAGAATGCTGTATAAGTCGCTGCCCATGAAACTTTAACCACGGCCTGGTGGTGGCCTATTCTCTATCTTTGCCAGAGTCACGATTATGGCTTAGTTAACCTTATATAAAATAAAAACTACTGAGGAGGCTAGAGGGCTGCAATTTGGTGTTTGATGATTGGAGGGTGAATGATAACATACCAATTTACAGCCCTCTGGCCTCAGTAGTTATTAAGATCTGAGGGAGGACAGAAAAAGTGCGGACGGACAGACAACGCCGGCACAACAGTTTTCTGTAAGTAGCATGAGCCTTAAATGGAGAAAGAAATCCACAGTTATTTATGGGGATGTGTATTTAAAAGTATATCTCTACAGAGAGCTTTCGGGAGTCTGTTCGATTGTAAACAGGAATCGAACAGATTCCCGAAAGCTCTCTGCAGAGATTTTTTTTTTAAAGTATATGTACTCAATACATAACTGTGGACTTGTTTCTTCACTGTTACTATTATCAAGTTCAGTAGACTTCTAGAGTTACTTATTGTTTTTGGGTCTCTTTAAAGCAACTGCTTCAAAAGTTTTATACACAGGACTGTTACGAAACAGCCCCATTTCAACCAGTGAGTACAAAATGGAGAAGTTGGGGCGGGTGGGGGTAGGAGAGGGGATTTGTCGCAATTATACCCAACATATCACAGCGTTGCCGTCTTTATGAAACCCTTTGGAAACCCTATATCAACCTTTTATAATCCGGCTTAGTACCGGCTGTTGACTTTGTCGAATGCTATTTATCGTCGACAAATACTTCTTTGATTTCCAGCTACGAGAACTTTTTTTTTTCCCCCCCAAGCGCTATTCCTCCTCCTATACCCCTTTTTTAATATTTACCTTAGGCGGCGAGCTGAAAGGTAACGCTTCGGGAACCGTTCCCATTGGCTTGGAATGTGCCCCCCCAATCCCCGCCCCCCCCGCGGTGTTGGGATTGATTGGAATCGGATACTGGGTCAGTATTATTTAAACGGTTGGAATTTGGGAGTTAGAAATGGAAGGAGGGAAGCTTTCAGGGAACGAGATTGACCTAAGTTCGGGAGTGAGATGGGAGATGAGTTTTTAAGGAACAAGAGCCCGTGCCGGTACAAGGCCAGCGTATTTAAAGACATTAACAGGTCATGTTTAGATGACTAGTGTCTAGAGACGGAATCTCAGGTCATGAACAGGTCAGTTTATTCTCAAAGAGCAAGAGCCCATTCGGAAACAATTAGCTTTCTCTTAGGGAGCTTGTGCCATCAGTGCGCCTCACGCGGTGTACTGTAGGCATTACTTCAGGTTCTCTGCAGCGTCCCTTCGGCCCCTAGCTGCAACTCCTTTCATTCATTTTACTGTACCTCCGTTCATATCCTCTTCCATCTTTCCAACCTCTCCTAACATTTGTTTCATAGTGCAACTGCTTTGAGGTTTTCCTTCTATTACACCTTTAAGACCTCCTTTACAATCAACAATCAATGTCCCTTTCAGCGCTGAATGACCTAATAGGCCCCAGCGATTGGCCTTTGACCTAAATTTCACATTCCAACTCCGGACAAGGCCAGCTGATATGACAATGATAATTGAAAAGGTCACCCTCGAACGCCTTAAATACCTCCAGTTCACGAACATTATTTCTGGAGGCGAATAGCCGATAAAGGTCACTCACTCGATATTGGGGGAATAATAAAGGGCAATTCACGGACGTTTCTGAAATCTTAAGACGAGATGATTCGGGAATCGCTGCCGCACTCTGTGTCATGTAGGCCAGGTATTATTCAGTCTCCCTTAGGATGAGGATTTGGGACCCTCAGAGGTTCGTGCGGAAGATGCAGCGCATTAGTGCCCTAAAGTAGTTCTCTTTGTGTTTTGTGATTTACTTCTGTTTTTTGTAAGTTTATTTATTAATTTGTTAATTTATTTTTTTTTAAGAGGTGATTTCTTCTTTTTCTGTTTCTCACGAATCTTCTGTTGCTTCTTTCGAATGGACACCATATTCTTTGGAAGCTTGGATTTCAAGGCAGTGGTCCCTGTGGGTTTCATCTTCTGTTAATATAATAATGATAATATTTTAAAGTTCATCTTGGCCGAATAATAATAATAATAATAATAATAATAATAATAATAATAATAATAATAATAATAATAATAATAATAATAATAATACATTGTTGGATTTAATTCCAAGAGTTTTGTTTACATTTAAAGACTAAATGTAATAATATTCTTTAATAATAATAATAATAAATTTCAAGTCAATAATCTCTTCTGATTTTTGTTTACAGACGCTAAATGGTTTCATCTCCTGAATAATAATAATAATATATCAATAGGGCTAAAAAAATAATAATAATAATAATAATAATAATAATAATAATAATAATAATACTTATCTCTTCTGATTTTTATTTACATTGAAAGGCACTAAATGCCTTGCATGTGTTCAATTTCAGCTCACGAGCAGCAACTAGACCAAAATCACAAATAGCGTAACTACCGTGACGTCATAATGTCATTCAGGCGAGCGTACTGTGAAGCCCTCTAAGTTCATCTCCCTCTTTAAAGAGGCAGCTTCTTGAGGACAAAAAGAGCACAAAGGAGAGGCAGTACTTTCCCAGAAAGAGCACAGAGAAGAGGAAGTACTCCCCCCCAAAAAACAGCTCTAGAGATGTGAAAGTAGTTCTACAAGTGCCAGTAGTCCTACGAGTACCAGCTCGCCAGTACTCATGCTTTAGAAGGGACGAAAGAAAAAAAGGCAAACTAGAGGTCTTTTGAGAGGCTGTAGGCCTTTTGTTAACTAGTTCTGTTGTAAGCCGTGTGCTCTAGAAAAAAACAGTAGCCTCAGCTTCAATTTTTCTCAGTTTATTGAGGTACACTTTTGTAATTTTTATCATTTGGGAACGTTCTGCTTCAAGAAAGCTTGCTCAGTGAATTAAAGGCGTTTTGGCTTGTTCTAAATTAATCTGTTTTATAATAATAATAATAATAATAATAATAATAATAATAATAATAATAATAATAAAAAAACAGAAGGCATATTTCCCACGTAACACCGCTGAGCCGGGAGTCCTCAGAAAAAGTTTGCCGCCAGTCCGTCCGTCCGCGAGCCCTCTCTCTCTCTCTCTCTCTCTCTCTCTCTCTCTCTCTCTCTCTCTCTCTCTCTCTCTCTCTACTGCAGCCCCGGCCATAATGGGCGCTATTGACCCACTGCCAAGGAAGAAGGAAGAAATAACGCGGTTTGCCCTGCCTGCTCCCTCGATGCAGTTGCTAATGCACCCATTTTGCCCTCCCATTTCTCTCTCTCTCTCTCTCTCTCTCTCTCTCTCTCTCTCTCTCTCTCTCTCTCTCTCTCTCTCTCTCTCTTCTAGGGGATCGTGGATAACTGCTGCAGCTGATTTTATTTTATTTTTTTCTTTTTAATATTTCCAGTATTTATTTGCCTTTGCTTTTCTCCCGTGCTTTGAGTTTTTGGGGAGGGTTATTTTTTTATTTATTATTATTATTATTATTATTATTATTATTATTATTATTATTATTATTATTATTATTACACCAAGCACTTATATTTACAATTCCTGGTAGTCATTTCTCCTTTAATGTTCTTGACCTTCTGAAATTCGTATTTTTTTCGCTATTATTATTATTATTATTATTATTATTATTATTATTATTATTATCATTATTATTATTATTATTACATTATTATTATTATTATTATTATTATTATTATTGGATATTTTACACTCACACATATACAGTGCATGTATATACATATATATTAGTAGTAAGTCTTCTCTAACAAATATGCTATATATATATATTTATATAATTTATATATATATACACACACACACACACACACACACACACTGTGGCGCGACTCAAGTGTTTTGTTCGCGCAAACGTGCAAAGGCGTTTAGCTTCATGCTCCCTTATAGCAGCAATATCCTCCCAGCCACTGGTGGCGTTCCCAGGAGAAAGACGGACTGTGATTCCAGCAGGCCGTACGCCCGTCCGTTTGCATATTTCAGTAGCCGTTGGCGATTTTCTAAAAAGATATTGATGACTCCGTCTGCGGGCCTGACCTCCAAAATAGTCCTCCTCCCTCCCCACACCCTCTTCCCCCACCCCACCCCACCCCTCTCCCCCACGTCTCAATCGCCTGCTCCTTTTATTGGGAAATGAGTTTCTCTCGAGCGTTCTCCTGTTCTTTCAACTTCAGATTTGTCATTTTCGGTTTTTCGATTTGTTTCGTTGTTGTGGAAGTTGATGTGTGTGTGTGTGCGCCTGTGTGAAGGTTGGCCTTATTTAGATTTTAGAAGATTGTGGAAAGGATGCATATTGTTTTTTGTTTGGGAGCAAACGGTTTTAAGGTATCTCGTAATTTTGTAGTTTTGGAATTTACAAGAAATCCATGGAAAGTAATACAAGTGATATTAAGAAGTGATATTAAGTCTTTATTTAGTTTTGGGTGTTATTCGTTTATGTTTATGAGTTGTTATGTGTTTTTTTCTTTGTAAATTTTACGCTTTCTGTCATTCTGAATTTTTCAAATGTTGATCTTTGTTTTATAATGTAATAATGTAACGTAACATTTCTTATTTATTCTTCTGGTGCCAATTTCTACACTGGATGCTTTTTCTTTATTTTTTCAGTACCCTAATACATATAGCTATCGTTATTTTACTAATAATTGAAATTTAATTACATTTGATTTTAAAATTAAATTGCAAACCACAGGGTACTTCCTGCCTTGACATGCGAGGAAAACGAAGACACGAAATGTCAAGCTGAAAAGAAATCTAATTGAGAGGAACGTAGTCGATCCGACAAATTGCTTCTGAGCTTTCCTACGACGGCAAAGGTAGCGCAAGGACACGAGTGTTCATATTAAAATTTACGATCGCAAGGGAGGTAGACGTAATTAAGATTTTTTCGTTGCAGAGAAGAGGAGCATGGCACAGCTATAATCTAAAGCCAATGTATGCAAGTCTTCGTGAATATGGAAAGTTAAAGACACGGGGGTGAATCTTGAGGGGAAGTTATAGGCCGCCTCGTGAAGGAGGGAAGGTTATAAGTCAGGAAAAAAGGAAGCGGAAGGGCCCTTTTTGGCGTGATTTCCTTCTCTCTCTCTCTCTCTCTCTCTCTCTCTCTCTCTCTCTCTCTCTCTCTCTCTCTCTCTCTCTCTCTGCTCTTTTAAACCCCCTTTAGGGAGTAATGGCGTCTCTCTCTCTCTCTCTCTCTCTCTCTCTCTTTATCTCTCTCCTGTTATTTAATAGGTTTTCTTAAAACCCCTCTCTCTCTCTCTCTCTCTCTTTTTAATTCCTAATTACGATGTCTCTGTTATTCTTAATTACGAGGTCAGGTTTTTTAAAACCCCTAAGGTCTCCTGTTATTTAATAGTTTTCTTAATGGCGTATCTCTCTCTCTCTCTCTCTCTCTCTCTCTCTCTCTCTCTCTCTCTCTCTCTCTCTCTCTCTCTCTTTTTTAATTCCTAATTGCAAGGTCTCCTGTTATTTAATAGGTTTTCTTAAAACCCTCTTGCAAGGTATCTCTCTTCTTTCTCTCTCTCTCTCTCTCTCTCTCTCTCTCTCTCTCTCTCTCTCTCTCTCTCTCTATCCTTTTAATTCCTAATTACGAGGTCTCTCGTTCTTTAACTCTTAATGGAGACGTCTCCCCCGGTAAATTCCTAGTTAGTAGGTTCCCCAAGCTTTATTTCTTAATGATATGTCTCCCCCTTAATTCTGACTTGCAAGGTTTTCCCAGCTGAATTCTTAATGACAAGTTTTCAACCATTAATTCCTAATTATAGCTCCGTAGGGGGGTAATGCCGCCAGTGCACCTCATGCGGAGAACTGTAGGCATTCCTTAAGGTTCTTTGCAGCTTGCCTTCGGCCCCTAGCTGCGACCGCATTCGTTCCTTTTATTGTACCTCCTTTCATATTCTCTTTCTTCTTCCTTTCCACCCTCTCCTAACAATTGATTCATAGTGCAACCGCGAGGTGTTCCTCCCGTTGCACCTTTTAAACTTTTACTGCCAATTTCGTCAATTTCTGCTTCAAGCGCTGAATGATCTCATTGGTCCCAGTGCTTGGCCTTTGGCCTAAATTCTGTAGTCAGTTCAGTCCCCAACTATGAGATCTCCGTAGTATTAACTCTTACCTCTTAATGACCAGGTCTCCACTCTTAATTCCTAATTATGGGATCTCCCCACAATCATTTCCTAGTGAAAAGGTCTCCCCGCTTTTTAGTTTTCCGTAAAAGAAAACTATTGTGCCGGCTTTGTCTGTCCGTCCTCACTTTATTCTGTCCGCACTTTTTCTGTTCGCCCTCAGATCTTGAAAACTACTGAGGCTAGAGGGCTGCAAATTGCTATGTTGATCATCCACCCTCCAGTCATCAAACGTAACAAATTGCAGCCCTCTAGCCCAGGTAGTTTTGATTTTATTTAAGGTTAAAGTTTAGCCGTAATCGTGCTTCTGGCAACGGTATAAGACAGACCACCACCGCCCCGCGGTTAAAGTTTTGTGGGCCGCGGCTCATACAGCATTATACAGAGACCACCGAAAGGTAGATCTATTTTCGGCGTCCTTGATTATACGCTGTAGCGGCTGTAAGGGAAACTCGATTGCGCCGGAGAAACTTCTGCGCCAATTTTTACTTGTTTATTACTTAATTACTAGGTTTTCCCAAAATTAATTCTTAATGGCTGTCTCACTCCCTTAATCCCAGTTACAAGGTCTTCCTAGATTGAATCTTAATTCGTAATTACGATGTGTCACCCGGTTTGATTCCTGAATTCGAGGTCTCTCTCTCTCTCTCTCTCTCTCTCTCTCTCTCTCTCTCTCTCTCTCTCTCTCTCTCTCTCACACACCCCTGTTTTAAGATCTATTAATTGGATCTGTTCCTGCAAGATGTATTTGGATAAACCTTTATCGCACGATTTAGAGGTTATGGGTTGATTATGAAGGGTATAGGGTCTTTGATTATGTATATATATATATATATATATATATATATATATATATATATATATATATATATATATATATATATATATATGTGTGTGTGTGTCATGAACTTCTGTAACTGTTCCTAAAATATTTAGGTCTTTGATTTCGAAGCTTTCATGCAGAGTCGCCCAAAATCCCCTCAGCGGATAATTCCGGCCCGTGTTATTTTTAGACTCCATTGATTTGACCTTTGTTTGCTGACCCGCTCAGTCCTGTTGTCTCATACAACTGATCCTGGATGATTAAGAGAGAGAGAGAGAGAGAGAGAGAGAGAGAGAGAGAGAGAGAGAGAAATATTCTTGCTCAGGAGAATTCCAAGACACTGCCTTACTTTCTTCGCGCTCAGAATGCTTGGAAACTATTGAATGGATTATTATGTCGTTAGAAAGAGAGAGAGAGAGAGAGAGAGAGAGAGAGAGAGAGAGAGAGAGAGAGAGAGAGAGAGATGCTCTCAGGAGAATTCCCACATACTCCTTTCCTGCTCAGAATGCTTGGAAACTATTGAATGGATGATTATGTTATTGGTGAGGTTTGAAGAAAAGAGAGAGAGAGAGAGAGAGAGAGAGAGAGAGAGAGAGAGAGAGAGAGAGAGAGAGAGAGAGATTCTTGCTCTCATGAGAATTCCAAGATACTTCTTTCCTGCTCACTATGTTTGGAAACTATTGAATGGATTATTATGTCGTTGGTGAGGTTTGAAGAAAGAGAGAGAGAGAGAGAGAGAGAGAGAGAGAGAGAGAGAGAGAGATTCTTGCTCTCCAAGATACTTCCTTCCTACTCAGAATGCGTGGAAGCTATTGAATGGATGATTATGTTGTTGGTGAGGTTTGAAGAAGAAGAAGAAGGAGAAGAGAGAGAGAGAGAGAGACGGGAACGTCTCTGAAGAGGCGTTTCCAGGAAACGTATATCACTCTAATATTTTTTGTCGTTCAGGTCAGAATTCCTTTCGAAGTGAGTTGGCATTCGCAATGGACCCCTTTTATTTTATTTGTTCGTATTTCCTCGGCTTCATCCGATTCCGAACAGCTCTCGGTGGAAGTGGATTGCTTGCGCGTTGCTTTTATAACTTGATGAGTGTATGCGCTTTGGAAAATCATAAATAATAATTAATAGTAATAATGTGCTAAACGTTCCGCAGGGATGATGGTCAGCGTACCGAAATTAATGTTATTAAAAATTCAAAACGACTCCTATAATACCGTTTTTATAATTCTGTCATTGTTTACTTCTATTATACTTACTTTTTCATCTTTTTTTATAATTAGGATCTGCTTTGTTTTTATTTATATTCATCGTTATGTAGCTTATATATATACAGTATATAATATATATATATATATATATATATATATATATATATATATATATATATATATATATATATATATGTACATACATATGAGATAGAGGCTTAACAGTTTGTATATGCTATATTACAGAATCATTTTAAATTGAGAGAGAGAGAGAGAGAGAGAGAGAGAGAGAGAGAGAGAGAGAGAGAGAGAGAGCCGGAGCCGCTTTGAAAAGTGATATCTTCTTTGATATGTTTTCAATTTGATGTATGTAGCGAGGGAGATTTATCGTGCTAACCACTCTAGAGATTGGTGTTCTCTCTCTCTCTCTCTCTCTCTCTCTCTCTCTCTCTCTCTCTCTCTCTCTCTCTCTCTCACACACTCACAAAAATTGTGATAATTATAAGAATTTTTGATGAGTTTTTGTCACGCACATTTTGGTAACAACCCATCATTCAATATTTTTTATCTGTTTTTAATCTGTGAAAGATTTTTTTCATAATGGCTTCCAAGACTAAATACCGAAATACCGAGAGAGAGAGAGAGAGAGAGAGAGAGAGAGAGAGAGAGAGAGAGAGAGAGATCGCCTGCTGTAACCACTCTCTCAAGATTACAATCCCCTTGGACACACAAGCCCATTACTTGATCGCTTCTTCAGTTCTTTCCTCTTATCACCTCCAAAGACTTTTGGGGGATCGTGAAGAGCGATATTTTTGACGATGCTAGGACGCTTAGGATCTCAGAAACAAGTTTCTTGCCGATTCTAGGACACCTAAGAGATATGTGAACGAGTTTCTTGACGATGTTAGGACACCTAAGATATATGAACGAGTTTCCTGGCGATGCTAGGACACCTAAGAGATATGAACGAGTTTTTGACGATGCTAGGACACCTAAGATATACGAACGAGTTTCCTGGCGATGCTAGGAGACCTAAAATATATGAACGAGTTTCCTGGCGATGCAAGGGCACCTAAGATATACGAACGAGTTTTTGACGATGCTAGGACACCTAAGATATAGAAACGAGTTTCTTGGCTATGAGTTTCCTGGCGATGCAAGGACACCTAAGATATACGAACGAGTTTTTGACGATGCTTTATGAAACGAGTTTCTTGGCTAGGGCGACACACCTAAGATATACGAAACGAGTTTTTGACTTTAAGATATCGGAGAAACGGTTTCTTGGCTATGAGTTTCCTGGCGATGCAAGGACACCTAAGATATATGAACGAGTTTTTGACGATGCTACGACACCTAAGATATAGAAACGAGTTTCTTGGCTATGCTAGTTCACCTATGATATATAAACGAGTTTCTCGCAATGCTAGGACGCCCCAGGACTTAGAATCGAGCTTCTCTGTGTTGCTAGGACACCTGAGACTTATGAACGAGATTCTTGGATGATGCTAGGATATCTAAGACATATGAGCGAGTTTCTTGGCGATGCTAGGACACCTGAAACATATGAACAAGACTCTTAGGTGATGCTAGGACACCTAAGACAGAAACGAGTTTCTCTTAGGCGGTGCTAGGACACATAAGACAAAGAAACGAGGCTTTGTCGATGCTGGGACGCTTAAGGCATAGAAACAAGTTTCTCTTTGATGCTAAGACACCTAAGACACACGAGTTCCTCTGTGATGCCAGGACACCTAAGAGATATACGACTTCCCCTGTGATGCTAGGACACCTAAGACATGGAAACTAGTTTCTCTTTGATGCTAGGACACCTAAGACAGAAACGATTTTTTTTTGTCGATGCTAGGGCACCTAAGACATAGAAAAATTTTCTCTTTGATATTAAGAAACGTAAGACACGAAAATAATTTCTTGTGGATGCTAGGACGCTCGAGTCTTTAATTCTTCGTCGACGGCAGGACGCCCGAGAATTGGGAAAAGAGTTCCTAGGTCATACCAAAGCGCCCTTGGACTGATGGGGACGAGCGAATGGGTCTGAGTGACATACAACATCTCCCTGATGAGGAAGAAATCGATACGAGTCCCCAATTTGCGAGGAAGAAGAGGAAGAATCACAGTTGCATGCGGGAAGAAAGGTTGGGGTTCCGCAAGGCGGTCATCTGTCAAGTCACTGGGAGTACGATTAACTTCGCCCATCATCAGGGTCACGGTTACTCACGAAAGCACACGGATGAGTATGTGTGTGTGTGTGTGTGTGTGTGTGTGTATGTGTGTGGTGATTGAGAGGAATTTTTTTTTAATGGGAATGATTTTCGAATGTTTTTGTGAAATAGATGCACTGGATGAAAAGGAAACTGTTTATTTATCTATTTATTCTTTTTTAGACCACTACAGTAAGTAGACAATAATAATATAATAATAATAATTGACAATTCAGATATAACTGGTGTAACGACTGCTTCATGTTATCACAGCTTGAGTGCAGTAAATTTAATTCTCTCTCTCTCTCTCTCTCTCTCTCTCTCCATCGAAATATGAGAGTGAATATGTATCAAAGCTGTTAATGTTTAGAGTGGTTATTACAGTATCTCTCTCTCTCTCCCTCTCTCTCTCTCTCTCTCTCTCTCTCTCTCTCTCTCTCTCTCTCTCCATCGAAATATGATAGTGAAAACGTATCGAAGATGTTATTTTAGAGTGGTTATTGCGCTCTCTCTCTCTCTCTCTCCTCTCTCTCTCTCTCTCTCTCTCTCTCTCTCTCTCTCTCTCCCCCCATCGAAATATGATAGTGGAAAACGCATCGAAGATGTTAATTTTTAGAGTGGTTATTCTCTCTCTCTCTCTCTCTCTCTCTCTCTCTCTCTCTCTCTCTCTCTCTCTCTCTCCATCGAAATATGATAGTGAAAACGTATCAGAAGATGTTAATTTTTTAGAGTGGTTGTGCGCGCTCTCTCTCTCTCTCTCTCTCTCTCTCTCTCTCTCTCTCTCTCTCTCTCTCTCTCTCCATCGAAATATGATAGTGAAAACGTATCGAAGATGTTAATGTTCAGAGTGGTTATTGCACTCTCTCTCTCTCTCTCTCTCTCTCTCTCTCTCTCTCTCTCTCTCTCTCTCTCTCTCTCTGGAAACTTGATACTGCGCGGCTGATATCATTAAATGGCTTCATCCTGCCCATGCCTCCTCCCCCCTAATGCCTTTAATGATCCATCTTTATTTCTTCCAGAGAGGATTTGATCTGTTTAGTGTTATTCAGACCTTTGCGGTATTCACCCGGTTAGTCCGTATTACTTGGAAAGAAACCAACTGAGTGGATCGCGGTTATGGATTACGTACGCGCGCGCGCGCGTGCACACACACACACACGATATATAGTGTTCAAGTCTGTAGAAGGATGGACGAAAGCTAAAACCTCTGTATATATTTTTACAAATGCATTTCGTCTTCCTAATCAGTATTATTATTGTGGATCCTTCTATGTGTAAATATATATATACAGTACATACATATGTATATATATTATATGTAAATTTATATATATATATATATATTATATATATGTATATATATATATATATATATATATATATATATATATACTGTATTATATATATATATTATATAATATTCAGTTGCATTTCGATTTGCATGTTTCATTCGATAAATTTGGCATCAATGACCATAGTGCTTGTGACGTCAGTCACTCATTTCTGAATTTGTTCTCGTGGGTGTGGTTTTCTAGATTGGTCTATATTTTATCGATTGTATGGATTATATATCGTAATCTGGTCCTTATCAGACTTAAAGGAACTGATTTATTCCTGATGTAAACATTAATAATCTTAAAGGCTTCTTTATAAGTATCTCGAACTCACCTCTTCGAGTTTCACCCAAATTATCAGAAAGAGGTTTTTTTTCCTTCTGCTGTTTTTGGTTTTCTGTAAAAGACAACTATTATAGAGATGGCTATTTGTCCGTCCGTCCGCCCTCAGATCTTAAAAAGCCACTGAGGCTAGAGGGCTGCAAATTGGTATGTTGGTCACCCACCCCACAATCATCAAACGTACCAAATTGCAGCCCATGAAACTCTCACCCAGCTGTGGTGGCCTGTGTTGTTGCGTTGCCAGAAGCACGATTATGGCTAACTTAAACCTTAAATAAAATAAAAACTACTGAGGCTAGAGGGCTGCAATTTGGTATGTTTGATGACTGGAGGGTGGATGATCAACATACCAATTTGCAGCCCTTTAGCCTCATTAATATTTCAGATCTGAGGGGGGGGGGACAGAAAAAGTGCGGAGAGAAAAAATACGGACGGACAGACAAAGCCATCTCAATAGTTTTCATTTACAGAAAACTAAAAATTGTTACTCTCTGTTTTGAGGTCAAAATGGGTCGGTCTTTTACTTCCAAAGGTTAAAATACATTGGTGTGAAGTCATCCACTGGAATATGGTTTACTTACTAGCAAATATAGATTTCCTGATTTTTCTTTTGTGTCATTGTATTTACTTTTTTTTTTAGCGAAGGCCTTAGCCGTTGGCGGTTTGACATCGCAATGAAGAAGGATGAGCAGAAAGGAACGATGATTGCGATTATTACAAATGTTTTTTTATTACGTAATTTTTCTATTTCACAAAATGAAAGGGTAATTCTTGAAACTTCGACTACATCATATATATTTTATAAAAGGCTGACTGACAATTTAACCAGATTTTCAAATGTTTTAAAACATTGACCATGTGGGAAATCATTTTGCTAAATACCCCGTAGGGGGTTAGAGCCGTCAGTGCACCTCATGTGGTGCACCGTAGGCATTACTTAAGGTTCTTTGCCGCGTGCCTTCGGCCCCTAGCTGCTAACCCCTTTCATTCCGTTTGCTGTACTTCCTTTTATATTCTTTCTTCCACGTTGCTTTCCACCCTCTCCTAACAATTGATTCATAGTGCAACTGCATGAGGTTTTTTCTCCTGTTACACTTTCAGACTTCATGTCAGGCTCTTCAGCGTTGAATGACCTCATAGGTCCCAGTGCTTGGCCTTTGGCCTAAATTCTGTATTCAATTCATTTCTACATTCAGTTTTGCTAAACGATGCTTACAAGGAAATATTTGAAATTTGATGTACAGTAAAGAGAGTCACCTTGCGCTGCGGGAATTTGTTTAAAAAAAAACTGCTCAGAAAATAATTTCGAAAAACGACCCTTGAAGGAACTTAATGATTTTTATTTTCCAGATTTTCCTTTTTTCATTATTTAAGTGGGGAAAATCACCCCGTGCTACGGTGCTTGCAGCAGCAGTAGCGCCATTAATAATTCATCCTCTGTGGTGGCACACTTGGTATACCTCCTCTTAAGAGTGGCAGTCAGGGCAAGTGCCACCCTGATCCCTCCCCTCCTCCCTCCCCTCCTCCTCCCTCCCCTCCTCCCCTCATTTTTGCTGCCCAGGATGTGAAAGGAATGGCATCTCATGGTACTGTTATGCATTTGTTTGGTTTTTTCTTTTTCTGTTTTTACATGAATTCCCAGACTGGGTCCGAAATGAGACACGGGTAGAGTTTCAGAGCTTAGAAGAAGGTAGATTCAGTTGGGTTAGAAGATGTGTGGTTTTGTGTTTGGTTAATGGTAAAAATGCTAATTATGTCTATTTCACTGTCCGTATTTTGCTCACTGAAGAAGGCAATTGCAAATGGAATTTGCTTGCGTGAGGCGAGGTTGTAAACAAAAGTGAATGAGCATCAGCAGCCAATATCTGATGATGTACTTTGGGTCTGTGCTTTTCCAATAAATTTTCCTGTAGAGTCTTGCATATTTCTGTGATGATGGGCTCTTTTTCAGCCGGTGCTTTTCCTTTTCTACAGCCTGGCGGAGGGGTACTTGTGTGTGTGTGTGTGTGTGTGTGTATGTGTGTGTGTTTTTTGTTTGTTTGTTTGTTTCTGTGTTTTGGTCAGCGTAGTGTGACTGCATCCCAAAACTTTTTCGGATTTTTTCCTATGCAGTTTTCTGTCCCCTCATTCTTACCAGCCCCACGAGGCGATTCAGCCATTAAAAAGTATAACTGCTTACTTTATCAAGGTTTAATCGTTTCTGTATACAATAAAATCTCTGTGGGCACAAGTAGAAGATTTATCAAGGTCCATATGACAATTTTGAAGTTGGAATTTCAATTCCAGGGGCGTATTATAACTGACATTCTTATTGTTGGTAAACCTTCAGTAGTAAAGATGCTGAAGAAATTAAATATAAGAGATCAGAGACGGAGTCTTGAGGACAACTCTCGATCATAATCGAGAATTTCGCCTTTCACTGGACTCTTTTTTTTAATTCGTCACTCAAGATTCATAAATGCTTTTCTGATCTACCCTTTGATTATCTCCAACCCCGTTCGTTCCTTCCGTCTTCAGAGAGATAACAAATTAAAAAGGGGAAGAGGGAGTCGATGAAAGAAAAAGAGAAACTTAAAAATGCGGAAAAAGAAGAGAGGAGGAGGAGGAGGGGAAGTGAAAAGTGGAAGTTTGGCATTAATTAAATGATGAAATTCCTCAGGAACCGTTGAGGTATTTTTCATTAAATGCAAAGTGGCCATCTTCTGTGGCGTCTTGCGATGGCATCGCACCGAGGTAGCTGATGCCCTCTCCCTCGTTTTATTGTGTTCGGATTGCAAGTGAAAGTTTTATTTAGTTTTTATGTTTTGTTTTCTTCAGTATGCGATAGATCGGTGTTCTGAGACATAGGAAGGAGATGTTTGTTTCGTTTTATGATTATTATTTTAATTCTTTATATTTTTGTAATTCATAGAATGAGGATAAAATTATATATATATATATATATATATATATATATATATTTATATGTATACATACATACATACATATATATATATATATATATATATATATATATATATATATATATATATATATATATATATTCAGATATATATATATATATATATATATATATATTTGCACTCACATCAGGAATGGTAAAAAGACCAGATATATATATATATATATATATATATATACATATATATATAGAGCATATATATATATATATATATATATATATATACACATACACACATACATACATACATACATACATACATACATATATACATTCAGCATGCCGGAGAACAATTATAAAATGCTTTAAGATGAGCTATTTGGATTTAGGGAAGGCAGAGGTTTCACACACATGAAATATGCATTGGTGGTAAGTGATATCATGCAGTAGCGTATGGAATTTAAAACTCCCTTCTGATGGCCTTTGTTGATTACGAGAAGGCATTTGACAGCGTCACTGACCGATACTATTGAAGGTTTTGCGTCACTATGGTATTCTGGTTAAATATGTAAATGTAATTGAAATGATCCCATGCACGAAGGACTTGGAACGTTATTGCTGATGGAATCTTTTTAAGTGAATTTTCAGTAAGTAGTGGTCCGCTGCAGGGTAATGTTTTGTCACCTTTGATGTTTCCCTGTCTTGTGGATTTTGTAGCGTCACTGGTGTCTGTCCTTTTTAGATATGTAAAAATAATTCAAATTATCCCCGAACGAAGTACTAGAAACGTTAATGTTGATGGATTCTTTATGGGTGAAATTTCAGCAAGTAGTGGGGTGCTACAGGGTAATGTTATGTCGCCTTTGTTGTTCTCAATTTTCTTGCTTTTTTTTTATTGAAAAAGTGTTTGGAGGTGGAAGGGAAGGTTTAGACTGGAGTAATGACAGAAATTTGACATACACAGGATACACAGATGATGCCGCTTTATTTAGCAAAACTCCACAACAAGATTTACGAAGCTGCTCTAAATAGAATACACCATATATATATATATTAGAGAGATGGGAATCATATAACTCTAAGGAAAACAGAAGTAATAAGGATGAAATAACACTAGATGGAGGAAGGACTAATGGGGTTGAATCTTTCAAAGGTATAGATACAGTAATATCGAGCGCAGGTCCACTCGAGTTTAAAATGGTTGAGACTTAAAAATGGCAACTCAAACAATGACAGGTGGAATAGGATTTGAGAAACAAACGGACTGAAATGATGCGAAAGTAAGATTGCATGAGGAATATTAGATGGCTTAATATAGTAATAGATGATACCGCAAAGGAAATTACAGAAGTTCCTTATGTAGACAGCTGTAATCTCTCTCTCTCTCTCTCTCTCTCTCTCTCTCTCTCTCTCTCTCTCTCTCTCTCTCTCCCTCCCTTGTAGACAGTTATAATCGCGGAAGACAGCAGTGATCTCTCTCTCTCTCTCTCTCTCACGTAGACACCTATAATCCTGGAAGGTTTTAATGCTGTCCGCTCTCTCTCTCTCTCTCTCTCTCTCTCTCTCTCTCTCTCTCTCTCTCTCTCTCTCTCTCTCTCATGTAGCCAGCTGTAATCCTGGAAGACTGTAATGATGTTTATTCTCTCTCTCTCTCTCTCTCTCTCTCTCTCTCTCTCTCTCTCTCTCTCTCTCTCTTATGTAGACAGCTATAATCCTGGAAGACTGTAATGACATTCTCTCTCTCTCTCTCTCTCTCTCTCTCTCTCTCTCTCTCTCTCTCTCTCTGTAGAACTCATCTACTGCTCCTGACATAATCTGCCTCTGTCCCTAACTTGGAAACTTTGAAAAAAAAAAAAACCGAGGAAAGAAATGTAACTTATCCGTCTTCCCGTCTCTCGTCCCGACTTAGGAACTCTGAATTCTTTCTCTATCTTTTTCTTTTTCGTTCTTTTTTCTCTTTCGTAGAATTTTTTGTTTTTGTTTCATTGTCAAATTTTGCGCCGACTTTTACTCTTGCCCCGTTTTTGCATGGCATGTTTTTTGTGGCGTTTAGAAAATTTCAGGTTTGTTTTTGTTCTGCCACTTTTTGAGTTATTATTTTGCTGTTAAAGAAAACTGGTTGGTGTATTTCCATTGCGCTGTATTGAGTCAAGTATATTTTAGATTGGTGTTACGTTATCAAGAACCGTTGTCACTTTAGTTTCTTGCTGAATGGCATAGCCTGTATATATATACATACACAAACACGCATTACATTATATATATATATATATATATATATATATTATATATATATATATATATATATATAATGTACACACACACATATATACATGTTTATGTAATGTATGATTGATATATACTGTATATATATATATGTATATATATATATAAAAGTATATATATCTATACATATATATATATATATATATATATATATATATATATATATATATATATATATATTGTATTTATTGTTTTATTTATATTTTGTTTGAACCCATTTTTTGTATTACAAACCTTGTGGTTAGTATATGTACAGTTATATATCTATATCTATCTATCTATAGTATCTATCTATCTATCTATCTATCTATCTATCTATCTATCTATCTATATATATACTGTATATGTAATATACATACATACATATGCGTGTACATATGTATATATAATTCACTTAGAAATTGACATTATTTCAGTTTCTCCTTGGCCTTAATACCGTCCATTTGGTCCCCGCCCCCCCGCCCCCCAAAATGAAAAAAACTTGTTTCAGTAGTTATTTCCCATAATACCATAAGACCTCTCTCGAGATATGTGTCGGATCTGGAAGACTTTGGCCATATCCCTGGTGTTTAGGGGAGGGGAATTATATCTCTGGGGCTAACTTCAGTTTAGAGGTTTTAACTGCCCTAATTTTATTGGGGTGGCATAACCTTTTGCTTTTATTGTTTGCTAATGAAACTTCTTCTTGGTTGTAGAAGTATATAAATATGTGTGTATATATATGTATTTATGTATATATGTGTGTATATTTATATTATATATATATGATCTATAATATATACTGTAATATACAATATAGATATATTTCTGACTCACATCATCAGGATCGAACTCCAGGTCTTTCAATTGAAAGAACAGACCGCTGCCAACCAAAGAATACTGGTAGCGGTCTCTGTCTTTCAACTGAAAGACCTGGGTTCGATCCTGATGGGAGTCAGAAATTTACTTCTGTTCCACACGTTATTGTGTGTTGATTATTTCTAATATATTTTATATATATATATATAGCTATATATATATATATATATATATATATATATATATATATATATATATATATATATATATACATACACACATTTACATTTTACATACACATATGATGTACACATATACATACGTACATAACTGCATCATGCAAATACGTTTTTCCCACATATTTATTTACCTAATTTCCGAAT
The DNA here is from genome assembly GCF_040412425.1 of Macrobrachium rosenbergii. Lineage (NCBI taxonomy): Eukaryota > Metazoa > Arthropoda > Malacostraca > Decapoda > Palaemonidae > Macrobrachium > Macrobrachium rosenbergii. The sequence continues at coordinate 4,085,557 of NC_089745.1, read as the reverse complement.
ACTTTTTATTTCAATTTTCCATTTACCTTCATGTTTCCTAGAACTTCGTTTTCTCAGCTTTTCTCTTTTATTCCATCGCCAAGTTTATTTTCTTCCATTTTCTAATTTATTTTTCATTTATGCCATTACTGTGTTTTGCTACTTCATTCCGACATCAGATTTACTCTTTTTAGTTTTCTGTAAAAGTAAACTATTGTGCCGGCTTTGTCTGTCCGTCCGCACTTTTTCTGTCCGCCCTCAGATCTTAAAAACTACTGAGGCTAAAGGGCTGCAAATTGGTGTGTAGATCATCCACCCTCCAATCATCAAACACATCAAATTGCAGCCATGTAGCCTCAGTAGTTTGTATTTTATTTAAGGTTAAATTTAACCACAATCGTGCGGCTGGCAACGATATATGATAGGCTACCACCGGGGTACTTATACAGCATTACACCAAGACCACCGAAAGATAGATCTGTTTTCGGTGGCCTTGATTATACGCTGCACAGAAAACTCGATTGCGCCGAAGAAACTTCGGGGCATGTTTTATTTTTTTTTTTTCGTTTCCCCTTGAATTATTCCTTTTCCTTTTCTGTTTCATATTTTCCGTTTTGTTTCACTGCCATATCTACCCTCTCCTTTTTCTCACCTTTATTCCTTTCTCTTTTATATTTTAATCCTCTTTCATTTTCTCCAACAGCAAACTCGTTCTCCTTTACTTCCTCGCATTTATTATTCCTTTATTATTCTTTTTTTTAGATTTACCTATTTGTATTTTACACTTTCCTCACTCCATTTTGATTTCCCTAAATTTACTCTAATATTTTCTCAGTCCTTTTGCCAATTTACCATCTTCCATTTTTTCCACATTTATTCTTTTCCTTATGCCCACATTTACGTGAATATTTTTTTTTAACCCATTTTGCCGATTTACCTTCTTCCATTCCCCACATTAATTCCTCTTCCTTATGCCCACAATTACTGAATATTTTTTTAATCCATTTTGCCGATTTACCTTCTTCCATTCCCCACATTTATTCCTCTTCCTTATGCCCACATTTAGAGTTTTTTTTTTTAATCCATTTTGCTGATTTCCCTTCTATTCCCCACATTTATTCCTCTTCCTTATGCCCACATTTACATGAACATTTTCTCATCCATTTTGCCGACTTACCTTCCTCCATTCCCCCACATTTATTCATTCTCTCTTCCTCCCACCTCGCATCTACGCCAGACTGCTCACTTTCCCAGACTTCGTGCACTTATGGCCGGAGTGGATTGTGGGGGGAAGGGGGCGGGGGTGGAATGGTTGGGTTTTGGGGGTGGAGGGACAGAGAGTGATTTCGACCACTCAAGAAATAGGATTTCTCTCTCTCTCTCTCTCTCTCTCTCTCTCTCTCTCTCTCTCTCTCTCTCTCTCTTCGAGTGCCACGTGAGTGTCACCACGTATAGGCACCGGCTTGCCTAGAGTCAGTAAAAAATGGGGTCGAGAGTTTAAATTTTTATTTTATTATTATTATTATTATTATTATTATTAAATTTTTTATTATTATTAGTGTGCCCATACTGTCAAGAGTCCCGACCATAGGGACAGTACGTATCGTCTCGAAGCTCGTTCCAAGGTTCCCTTGAATATGTATATTTTACACACACACACATACTCATATATACATATATATGTTTATATGCATATATATGTATGTATGTGTTTATTTTGTCTGTATACTTCTTACGTAAAATGTAGTGTGTCTCTATACATATGCATATATACGTATGTATGTAAGTTTATTTTGTGTGCATAATTCTTATGTAAAATGTAGTGTGACTCTTTGTAATTTATTTGATTAACACTACTGCAGACCAAACGTGTTGGCCAGGTTTGTAGTTAGTAGCATAATTATGCCTTGATTGGCCTCAGTTAAATTGATTTCCATAATGGAAAACTGGTTTTGGTGTCAGTTTATAAAATGACAGAAATAAATAAAAAAAAATGATGAGTTAAACTTGGTTGAGAACCTAAATTCGTATACTTATGCGTAGATATGCATTGGCAAACATATGAGAAATGCATAACTATTTTGCGTCATGCAAATCTTGTGATAAATTTGCTCTCCAATTATGCAGAGAATATTGCTGTTTTTTTTTAGCTGTTGAATAATTAAACTGGAAAGAAAACTGCGGAAACATTTTAAAATTTTGATTGTATACTCATTCATAAATATTTTTCTTTGATTGGTCTGGATGCAATTAGTTTTCGTTGAAAGTTTGCAATTTATTTTAATTTTTTCATTAAGTAAAACAACAAAATTTAAAAGGTCAGAATGACGACGTGAAACATTTCTATACTTTTATTTAAATTTCCAAAATAAAATCAATTGACATATATATATACATTTATATACATGTATATTATATGTATATAAATGTATGCATATATGTATGGATGTATAAATATATGTATTTCCATTGTCCGATTGCAGATAAGGATTTTAGGAGATTATTGATACATTCAGCCAACCTCCATTATACGTAATGTCTTCATGTACAATAATAATAATAATAATAATAATAATAATAATAATAATAATAACAATAACAGTAAAGGAAATTTTGTATACGTATTGAATAGCTAGACCTCCAATAATGGCGAGATGATTTGCAAGAAAAGAGAATCCGCAATTAAAAGCGAAATATTAAGAAATATTATGGCCTGGTAACAGTAAGGGTTTGATACAGAACACCTTTTCGTGGGAAGGATTCTTAACGAATACCAGCCAATTAATCATTGTTCCTTTTGCCGTGGTTGTGATTGATCGGTGGGTTGTTTGAGAAAGATTCGCAGGAGCTATTGTAATGCCACGGTTACATCATCATTCATTTATTGTAGAAATATCTGGCTTTCCGGATCCCATGGTCACTGAGGCAATCGGTCATTACGTCGATAATCGGGAGCACGTTCGTTATCGTTATCTTTAACAATACCACTGAGACTGAAAGGGCATATCGAGGGTATTTTGAAATGTTAATTTGTTCGACTCACATCCCCCATCCCCCTCCCCTCTCTTCTACCCCCTAGAAAAAGGAAAAACTTAAAATAAATAATAAATTCTGTCGGATTGCGAGACCGTCCCCAAAATAATTAGCTCATTTGTTGTCTGTTGGGTAAGAGTGATTTTTATTTTTTTATTAATTTTTTTTTTTGGCCTTTATTACTTCAGTCATTGAACGATGGAATTGGTGAGATTTTAGTTTTTTGTAAAAGAAAGCTATTGTGCCGGCTTTGTCTGTCCGTCCGCACTTTATTCTGTCCGCACTTTTTTCTGTCCTCACTCTTCCTGTCCGCCCCCAGGTCTTAAAAGCTACTGAGGCTAGATGGCTGCAAATTGGTATGTTGATCATCCACCCTCCAATCATCAAACATACCAGATTGCAGCCCGAGAGAGAGAGAGAGAGAGAGAGAGAGAGAGAGAGAGAGAGAGAGAGAGAGAGAGATATAGCACAAATGGTGTATCCTTTCGTAAACATTTATTTCTGCACTTCGTAAGACTCTCTGGGTGTTCGTATCTTATCTGCACTGCTCGTTCGTAAGCCTCGGCTTAGACTGAAGATACAACACAGTAGTTTTAATCAGGTCTGTGAAACATACTTCTAGACTGAAGTGTCATGGCTGATAGTACTTTAATTTTTATTTTTTTTCTTTGCATAAAAGAGAGATAAATAGAAGTAAGGTTAGAGAAGTTGGCCAGCTATTATAATCTAAATAAAGAGTCATTAAGGGCATTTTGTACAACATGCGAGTTTAATAATGCCATAGAAACATACTCCTAAACTCGAGGGTCATCTCTATAGTTTTTTTTACAGTATATGCATAAATGAGAGTTAAAATACTGGATGTGTGATGCACTGTTCTGTGGAAAGGTACTGAAAGATAGCAGAATTCTATTCCCGTCATACTAAGTGGGAATGTATCGAAGTCACGCATGCGCGTGTCTGTGTGGTGTAACCTTACCTTTCACCAGCATAAAAAAATATAATAAAAATGTTGGTAGTTTGGCTCATTATTATGTGGAAAGGCACTAAGAGATAGCAGAAAACCTATACCTGTCATACTTACTTTGCAATATACTGAAGTCACGCATGCGCGCGTTTGTGTGAATTGGTATTTTGGTGTAATATTAAGTAGAAAAGTTCTAAAATTCACGAGAAAACCTTCGCCGGTACCATTCCTCACCCCTCTTTGGCTGGAGATGAACGGGAATGGCCCATCGAATTGGGAATGGGTGGTGGGTGAGGGGCGGGGGGATGGCTGAAGAGAGACCCCTTTCTCATAACAAATAGATGAAAGTGAAAAAGTCCCTATTAAAGTTTAATGAAGTAGGAATCCTTCCCAAGATTCCGGGTAGCTGTGGAAGGAGTGGGGACTATAAAAGAATTTTTCTTCTCCGTTGAATATTTAACCAGTTCGCTTCAGAGGAGATTCTGGCGGAGCACCCTGGTCTCCTTGTTCTTTGATATTTTATATATATATTATATATATATATATATTATATATATATATATATATATTATATATATATTATATATATATATATTATAATATATATATATATATATATATATATATATATATATATATATATATATATATATATATATTTGTGTTTATTTATTTATTTATATATATCAGCTGTACGTTTTTCTCCTTTGGAGGAGTGGCTCCAGAGATTATGAATACCATCGTGATTTTTTAATTTATTTTTAAAAAAATTTTATTATTATTATTATTATTATTATTATTATTATTATTATTATTATTATTATTATTATTATTGCGGATGCTTAGAATTAACACTCTTATCCTTAGCTACCATACTCTCTCTCTCTCTCTCTCTCTCTCTCTCTCTCTCTCTCTCTCTCTCTCTCTCTCTCTATGACTTACCGTACCTAACACCCCTCGTTTTTCATTTTTACGTTTCCCATTCTCCTCTTTGTTTTTCTCCCCCACCCCTTGCACGTCCCTTCCGTGTGTCTTTGTGTCTTAAATATCAGTTTCTCAAGTCTCTTCTTCTTGTCTCACCCTTCCAGCTATTTCTCATTCTTCCAGGTATTTCATACGTTAAGGAAGCGACTCCTGCCCTTTGTCTCCGAGTGAACTCGTTCGTTTTCCCGAAATCTTCCTCTGCAGTGTCGCCAAAGCGCCGTCAATTTCAGAGCTGGCTCGCCTGGTGTAAGAACTGGTACATTTAATTGAGTCTCCCTCCCCATCTCCCTCGAGCGGCTCCCGTTTTCTATGCGGGTGATTCCAGGAAGATCTTCCTCTACTGTACACTTTGTGTTCATATCACTTGGGTTGTTGGTTCCCTTAATCATGCGGTTATTTATGGGTTTGTTTTTGTTTACATACGGGTGTTTTTGAAGCGGGGGGGGGGCGGTGGGCAAAAGGCCCGTGAGTAATTGTTGTTACGTGTCCTGGACTTTCGGCGTAAATAGAAACATAAATATGGTAGTGAATCTGCTTTTGAATTTTTTTATAATTTTTAATATTTTTGCTCTTATTCTCAATATTAGTTCTGTCACCATCATTGTTATAATTACTCTTCTTACTACCACTTTAGCAACTGTGTGGATATTGCCAGTTATAATTTTTTTTTATCATTTTATCTCGTGTATCTAGATGGTGTTTATTGTAATGCCTGTACTTTGTACATTCTATATATATATGGCCCTGAGCTGGAAATAAAGAATATTATTATTATTATTATTATTATTATTTTATTATAAAATGCTAGGTTTATCTGAATTCAACTCACGCTAATAGAAATTGTAATACATTATATATATATATATATACATTATATATACAATATATGTATATATATGAATAATATATATATATATTATATATATATATATATATATATATATATATATATATATATATATATATATATATATATATATATATATATATATGACCTGAAGTGAAAGGAGGAGGAACACCTTCAAGGAATGGAAACTGTTTCCAAGAACACTTGACACACCAATGCCTGGGAAAATAGCAGAAGATGTGGTTGAATGCACGGATGAAGTGAGAACATCCGAACGTGAACTTGAGGAAGAGTAAACGAGGGATGACGTGAAGAGAAAGGAACTGGAAAGAGACAGAGGAATGAGGAGAAGAGATTGAAATAGCAGAGGAGGAAGAAGGCGAAGAAGAATCGGTTAAGCAGTATGAGGAAAGGAGATGCAGAATGAAAGGAAAATGGGGAACATCAAAGATAGAGTGAACAAGATGGACAGAGGAATGAGGAGAACAAGAAGAGGAATAGGAACAAATAGAGAAATAAGAGAAAGTGAAAAAACAAATAGAGGAATAAGAGGTTTGACAAGAAGAAAAGTAACGAAAGAGAAAGAAGGCAAAATAGCTTCATAGTGGAAAAGGAGAGGAAGAAACGAAGAAACAAGAAGGGAGAGAAAGGAGTCAGAGTAAAAAGAACTGTGTTTGGAGACACCGGGCCAATTGGATTAGAGAAACGAACGAGGCAGAGGAAGCGCATAAACAAAGACCCCTAATGCTGCTTTTTAGGGTGACAGATGTAACAGAGCTTCACGTTCGTATTCACGCTATTTTATATGTGTATTATATGTATATATAATTATATATATATATAATACATATCTATCTATCTATCTATATATACTAGTGTATATATTTTAATCTAAACCTCTTTTTCCTATTCCGCGGGAAAAAACATATGGGAACGTTTTTACATAGACAGTTATTATAAAGAAATATTCCCCAAAATTTATGGTAAAAATGATTTTCATATATTTCAAGAAAAGAAATCAAGCACAGATTTCCTGTCTGTATGGTAAGCGACCCATTCTTAATATTAGCTCCCACTTTGTACAGACACGCATATAGCCTATATGTATATATATATATATATATATATATATTATATATATATATATATATATATATATATATATATATATATATATATATATATATATATATATATAGTATATATACTGTATGTATATATATAGTATATATATAAACATACATTCTTATGTCTCATACAGATATTGATCTACATGTAATATTTACTCTGGAGTTTTGTCATTAAATTGCAAGCATTTTACCGGGAAAAAATTATGTTAAATTTTAAAACCTCAAAATACGTAGATTTTCTTTTTATTACCCCCACTCTCCCCTCCCCCAAAAAAAAAATGTCCCTTCTTTCCCAAATCCCATCTTCTTCTTCATCTCATTCTCTTTCCTCCACTTCTTTCTTTTTCTTTTACATCTCGCAACAGAACTTCCGACTCAGGCTCACTTTCCAGGGATTTTACTTGAAGGCAAAGTGGTCCCGGAGAATTGGGAGGAGAGGGTGCGTTTCTTTTCTCTTTTCAGAGGGCGCAAAACCGCTCGCTGTTCCATCTGCCAACTCCTCGATGGGTTCTGCGTTTTACTTATTCCTTTGTGTTACGTCATTGCAAGGGGTATGGGCTCTTGTTTCGGGCCCTGTAGGTTTATTTAAAGTATTAGTAGGCTGTATATACACTATATAATATATATATATATATATATATATATATATATATATATATATATATATATATATATATATATATATATATATATATATCAAATCTAGTTCTGCCTCAAAATGGAAAACTGCATATCTGCAAAATTTTCAGAAATTGAGATGTGCCACTTACTGGGCTCGTGAAACACTAATACACAAGTTACTGCAGTTTCAGAATGATTCTTAACGCTTTATTTAGCGGGTCACATTTGCAGTATCTACAAAATCAGTAGTAAGGCAAAGGAGAACTACAGCATCTACCATTTTTCTCAGATTTGCATTTTTGCAGATACTGTAGTCTTCCATTTCTGGGCAGAGTTGTTTCATTATACTTTCATTATGCATAACTAACCAGATTGCCAAACTAGGAGGCTGATTTTGAAGTTTAAGATTGTATTTCATAAATGTAGAACCTAAGACCACTAAACCTGAGAGAAGTTTCTAATTTACATACACTTGTACATGCCTCGACATAAGTCTGGAGATATACTGTCGCGTTTACTCTTGTGATCACAGATAAACATCATGTCTATGCAAGCACCCAGCTTAGCTTAACTAGTTGTTTGTGATTTTACTGTTGCCTTCCGGAGGAAAAATTTTGTTTTATTAAAGTTAGTACCAGAGGACTTGGGTGATTGTACTGTTTCCTTCGGAAGAAACTTCTTTTTTAGTTTTCTGTAAAAGAAAAGTAGTGTGCCGGCTTTGTCTGTCCGTCGGCACTTTTTATGTCCGCCCTCAGATCTTAAAAACTACTGAGGCTAGAGGGCTCCAAATTGGTATGTTGATCATCCACCCTCCAATCATCAGACATACCAAATTGCAGCCCCCAAGTCTTAGTAGTTTTTATTTTAGGTTGTTAGCCATAATCGTGCTTCTGGCAACGATATAGGATATGCCACAACCAGGCCATGGTTACAGTTTCATCGGGCACGGCTCATACAGCATTATACCGAGACCATTTAAAAGATAGATCTATTTTCGGTGGCCTTGATCATACTCTGTACAGAAAACTCGACTGCGCTGAAGAAACTTCGGCACATTTTTTTTTTTTTTTTATTAAGTTAGGTCCAAAAGGGCAATGACTACGTCAGCCACCCTTTGCTGCATATTCCTGTAATGTTCCCCAAAGCCCTTTGACCCCACAACGAAATCTAATTCCTGCCAAGAGACAGTTTTACGCAATCGCTTCTTCTACTTCTCCCACCCCTTCACCCCTCTCTCTCTCTGTCTCTCTCCTCCTCCTCCTTCTTAAATTTCCCTCCTCCTCCTCCTCCTCCTCTTCCTCTCACTCTCTCTCCTTTCCGCCCCTTTTATTTCTTAATCTCCTCCCTTTAGCCGGACAAGGGGCGGGGACTTCTTCCCGCTTCATTATCCAAAGCAGTCGGAATAATAATGCAGTGAAGGAGAGAGAGAGAGAGAGAGAGAGAGAGAGAGAGAGAGAGAGAGAGAGAGAGAGAGAGAGAGGGAGAGAGGAGAATCTGACTTGGATTTTGGTTGGGGGCGATAGTTGGGGAGTTAAGGGGAAAGGGTGAGGTTGCTGGATTTATACATCAGTGCATGAGTACTTATATGTATAATATATAGATATACTTATGTATATATATATATATATATATATATATATATATATATATATATATATATATATATATATATATATATATATATATATGCATATAAGCACTCATGTACTGATATATAAGTCAACAGAATTCCATCAAATATATATATATATATATATATATATATATATATATATATATATATATATATATATATATATATATATATATATATACACATACATACATATTATTACATATATACATACATACATACATTACATACATACATTCATAACCGGGCTTATGGAAGGAGACGAGAGCTGATAGAGAATATCGGTTTGTCGGTCGGCGGCTCTACCGAAAGATTATCCGATCCCCATCGACCGACCGACCGCCCGATCGACCAACCGACCGCCCGCCCGACCGACCGCCCTCCCGCCCGACCGACCGCCCGCCCGACCGCCCGACCGTCGGCAGAAGTAGTATCGGTAGCGGGGATCGTCTTTCTCATTAGCCGACGTCGAAGTTGGCTCGAGACGAAGAAGAAGTTATTATGTAAGTGAAATCGAGAAGATGAGACGACGTCTCCTTTCGCAGTTCGGTTTTGTCTGGCGATTATCGTCATGATCATGATCATGATGATGATGATGTTAATGTTATCGGTTTGTGTTGTTTGTGTGTGTGTGTGTTTTGTGTTGTCTGTGTGTGCGTGTGTTTGTGGTTGAGCGTTCTTGTTTATTTTATGTGTATATATATATATAGATATTTTTTATAAAATATATATATTGATATATATATGATATATATTTTATATAATATATTATATATTTTATATATATATATTATACATATATATATACATATATATATATATATATATATATATATATATATATATATATATATATGTTAAACACACACACACATATATATATATATATATATATATATATATATATATATATATATATATATATATATGTATGTGTGTGTATGTAATTTGCCTCTTATTTTCTCTTATATATTACATAAATACAGAACACACTCGGAAGGCCTCCTGCAATGAATGTCTCACTCCGTTATGTTGCTTAAAGGGCAGTCCACTTGCACCAGTGCCGTTCACAAATTTAATGGAGACAATTGAAAAACATTACCTTTGACCTCCTATGGTAATTAAAGATGTTTTTATAGCTCCATTTTTTTGAAATTCATACTAGGTTTTTATTGCGCGATTTATTTATTTATTTTTTTTTTTTTGAGAAATTCATGCCAGTTACAGGCTCAGTCGACCTTGCCACGGAGGTTAAGCGGATGTAAACATAACCCCAGAATCAGCCTTTCCTCCGTCCCTTCAGGAATTACAACCCTTTGCTGAAGGCGGACGAGCTCCTACTGTCTGGAACCATTTCATGTACTGTGATGCATTACCCGAAACTCTAAATTATTCTGTAGAACAACTCAGAAGGCTGCAGGATAGCCGCATCACTGTCAGTTCTGGGAGGCGCTTGGATTGAAACAGTCACCAAGACGGACTGCTGAATGACTATTTAGTCCTGTACAGCCGCCAGGAACATATGCTTTTCAATGACTGCTTTGACACTTGACCCGTACAGTGCTTGCTTCGACGGCTTTATGTTTGAACTGCATTCATTTCACGTCCAGTGCTTCTCTGCGTGCATGCGAACCTCGCTTCCGCCTCCCCCATCCCCTCCCCCCGCTTGCAAGCAGGGGACATAGAAAGACGGAAGGGCTGCGTTGCATGTAAATGAAGTTTTAAATACTGTCTGTGTATTTAATTTAGATTTACGTGTGGAGTTATGCGCGGAAATGGGAGGAAAATTTGTGAGGAGGTGTTATGTTTGTTTGAGTAAGTGTCAGTCATATTTAGCTGGCATTGCGTCATTGCATGGGATCTCTTTTAACCGGAGGGAATATTGCCCTGTGCGTTTGTTATGGGGTTACGTTATGCAGTGTGTGTGTATGTAATTGCCATAACTACGATGACCTTCTTAACTTTATATACTAAATATATATGTATATATATACATACATACATGCATATATATATACATATATATATATATATATATATATATATATATATATATATCCTATAGCTTCCCATATATATATATATATATATATATGTCACATGTACCCAAAACACAATAATCTATCCTATAGTGCATAGTTGTTCTGTAGAATAATTTAGAAAGTCATTATGGTATCCCAAAACATTAATAATACACTATAGTGTGTGTGTGTTTTTGTGTGTATGTACATATATATACACACATATGTATATAAATTTATGTATATATATGTATGCATGTATATATATTAATATAGATGGATCTTTTTTATTTTTCAAATACACGTGAAATTGTATATAGTCCTGATTACTCAGAACTAACCTCAGCCTGTAATAAAAATAAAAGTAAAAAAGTTTCCGACATAAACTCATGAAATGAGGGTCTGTTGAACAACAAGCCTGTAATTAAAAATAAATAAAAATATATATATATATATATATATATATATATATATATATATATATATATATATGTGTGTGTGTGTGTGTGTGTGTATATATATATATATATATATATATATATATATATATATATATATATATATATATTTTTATTTTTTTTTTTTCATTTATCTTACTTCCTTTCTCCTTTGTTCCCCGTTTATCATGGTCACCATGGCCGTTCGGTCTTCTCTGCCATTGGCTCGGGAGCCGGGCAAATTGGATCAGCAAAATGCCAAGGCCACGTCCTTACTTGGCACCCTTCCAGGTAGGTGCCAAGGGCCTGGCTTCATTCCAGCTTCTCTACCCTTCCTGGCACCGGCGGTAGTTTGTAAGTTACCGCTGGTAGAGATGCCGAAAATGCCTTAATTTTTATGTATATATACATATATATGTATGTATATATATAATATATTTATTTATTTATGTATATAAATCGTTACTGTTCACTATGTAGGTTATTATTTGCAGAAGAGGTTTAATTAAAAGGTAGTATTTAAATGAATATTTTTAGGTTAACATCCTACGCTACAGTAGGGATTTGTGCAGGCCTACTTACATATATCTATATCTTCTCATTGAACATATAAATATATATATATATATATATATATATATATATATATATATATATATATATATATATATATATATATATATATATATATATATATATACATACATACATACATACATACATACATACATATATATGGAACTAATCAACACATGAGCGCATGTTTCACAAAAGTGAATTTCTGACTCTCGTCAGGATCAGGCCCTTGTCTCACAAATAAAAGGCCAGGGCGCTGCCAGTTGACTTGATTGGGTCAATTGGTAGCTCCCTAGCCTTGCATTGAGAGACTGGGATTCGATCCCTGTTATGGGTCGAAATCAGAAATATATATATATATATATATATATATATATATATATATATATATATATATATATATATATATATATATATATATTAATAATTTTGGGGAGTCGGTATGGGATGGTGGGTGGGAAGGGTGGGGGAGAGGTTAGCCTGAATGCCGTATCTAGCCCAGGCCGGAGGGAGTGAAAATTGAGAGGGATTTGCATTTGGGCATTATTTCTTAATTACCCTTTTTATAGTAAAATTCTCATTTCTGGTCCTACCTTTCTGCTTTAAAGCAATAATAATTAAAAGCGAATTTATTTATATGCTGTTTCCTATCTCTCCTACTATCTGCTTGCAAGCAATACGTGACTGCACCTTTCCCAAACTCCATTTGGCGAGAAGTTTTTATCCATAGGGTAAAGAGATCCTATATACAGTTCAGGATGTATTCTGGAGTTGGAGACCGGGATTTTTCTCCCTATGTCGGTTTTTTTTTTTTTTTTTTTTTTTAGGTGTTAATCATCTGGTGTAACGCTGGATTTCTCATTCCTATTGGTTCTTCATTGGAGGGGTGGGTAGGGCTCTCGGCTAGCAAGCTGTTGGCCCAGCGTTCGACTCCCCGACCTGCCAATGAAGAGTTAGAGGAATTTATTTCTGGTGATAGAAATTCATTTCTCGTCATAATGTGGCTCGGATTCCATATTGTTGTAGGTCCCGTTGCTAGGTAACAGTTGGTTCTTAGCCACGTGCAAATTAAATCAGACCTTCAGGCCAGCTTCCTAGGAGAGCTGTTAATCAGCTCAGTGGTCTGGTTAAACTGAGATACGCTTAATTTTCCTCATTCCTATTGGTACTATTGCGGTTGTGTTTTGGGATTTTTCGGGCTACCAAAATTCAATATTTCCCTTTTTGTAAAGCTTGATATAACCGAAGTTGACCTCACCGTCACTGTGGGCAAGGATATTATTTCGGTACGTATTATTATTGTTATCTTTTAAATGGCACTTTTTTTTATCAGAGCTTCTTGAAATTTGTATGGTGAAAGAAAATATATAATTAGAACAACGAAAAATCAGCCGCATAAACGGCACTCCAGGAAATAAACCTCTTTTTGTAAAAAGTCAGTAACACGATTCAGGAATCTAAAAGTAGCTTTCTTTAAGGAAAGGAAGTACCTTTTCAGTGCCTTTTCTCTAAGAAGAGGAAATACTTTCTTTCTCTTAGAAGGGGATATGCTTTCTTCTTCAAGTGCCTTTCTCTAAGAAGAGGAAATATGTTCTTTCTTTAAGAAGAGAGATATAGTAATTCTTCAGAATCTTCTCGAGTGCCTTTCTCTGAGAAGAGAAATAAAGGATATACTCTTCTTTTCTCTGAAGAAGAGGATTTAAGACTTTAATACTTTCTTCTTCAGTACCTAAGAAGAGAAAATTTCTTTTGAGAAAGAGGAAGTGCTTTCTTTCCTGAAAAGAGGATATACTCTCTTCTTCAAACACCTCTCTCTGAGAAGAGGAAATACTTTCTCTCTCTAAGAAGAGGATTTAATACTTTCTTCTTCAACTACCTTTCTCTAAGAAGAGGAAAATACTTTATTTCTCTAAGAAGAGGATATAGTACTTTCTTCTTCAAGTGCCTTTTCTCTAAAAAGAGGAAGTACTTTCTTTCTCTAAATAAGAGGATATAGTACTTTCTTCTTCAAGTTTTGTCATATTCTTCTATCTTAGCTGCCATTTATCTTTTCAGAAGAGGAAATACTTTCTTTCTCTTCGAAGAAGAGATGGCATACAATGTTGTTCTTCATATGTACTTTCTCTAAGAAAAGTATTTTCTTTTCTCTAAGAAGAGGGATATAGTAATCTTTCTTTGTTTTATTCTTCAATTTGGATAATAAACTATTTTTATGCTTTCTTCTGAGAATTGAGGAAAATACTTTCTCTAAGAAGAGGAGATAGTGTTTGCCGTGATTCTTATACTCTTTCTTCAAGTACATTTCTTTCTTTCTCTAGAAGAGGAAATACTTTCTTTCTCTAAGAAGAGGATATAGTACGTTCTTCTTCAAGTACCTTTCTCTAAGAAGTATTTTCTTTCTCTAAGAAGAGGATATACGTTCTTCTTCAAGTACCTTTCTCTAAGAAGAGGATACAATACTTTCTTCTTCAAGAAATACTTCCTTCTTTAAGTACCTTTCTCTAAGAAAAGGGAAAATCCTCTTCTTTAAGTACGTTCTATGCTGTAACCCAGACAAACTTCTACAAAGAAAAAATCCTCTCACGTTACATTATAAAAACTCCCATTTGTTGAAGACTAAAACGTACGGTGCTCTAATAAAAACTAATCATGTCTGTAAGAAACCTAATCATCTCTAAGCCTAAGTACATACCTCTTGAAAGTATCCCCCCCCATTTTAAGAAAGTGAGATTACTCTTTTTATTTTCTCTAATATAGTCTTTTGGGTTTTTACGGGCGTAATGAGATTACTCTGATCGTTTTTTCGACAGGTTATTTTAATAAAAGGATTTTGATAATGAAAGAAAGGTCTTGTGCGTAAGAGAGAGGGTCTTAAAATATTATCGTAGATGGAAAGGTTCAGGACGAGCTCTTTCTTCTCGTGAATAAGGTCGGTCTTGCAATGAGAGGAGGAGGAAGCGGTAATTTATGCAGTAATACTCTCTCTCTCTCTCTCTCTCTCTCTCTCTCTCTCTCTCTCTCTCTCTCTCTCTCTCTCTCCTTTGACATATATTATTTAGTGATAAATAATATAGAGGGCTGCCATTTGGTATGTTTGATGATTGGAGGGTGGATGACCAACATGCCAATTTGCAGCCCTCTAGCCTCAGTAGTTTTTAAGATCTGAGGGCGGACAGAAAAAGTGCGGACGGACAGACCAAGCCGGCACAATAGTTTTCTTTTCAGAAAACTAAAAAAGTCCGGAAACTTTTGGAATGTTAGGTAATCTAGAAACTTGATAATTCTGACTATATGAAAATTATTGTGAAATATTCTGAATATATATAGGAAACGATGAAGACCCATTGGAGTATTAAAAAAAAAGTTTGAAACGGTATAGAACATTTGAGATTATTATATGCCGCTTTGTCTTCAGTTGTAAGGTTGCGTTATTATTTTTATAGCTCCTCTGACACTTCGTTAGGTTTATACAGGAGTAAGAGAGAGAGAGAGAGAGAGAGAGAGAGAGAGAGAGAGAGAGAGAGAGAGAGAGAGAGAGAGAGAGAGAAAGCAAACGTAAGCTGTATATTGAAGATTAATGCCTAAGTTTAATGCATGAGTAGAGTATGATGCACTGTAAAATACAGTTGTAATAAAGTGAGAGAGAGAGAGAGAGAGAGAGAGAGAGAGAGAGAGAGAGAAGAGCAACAACGTAAGCTGTATAGTGAAGATTGATTTTTAATTTTAATACTTGATTAAAGAGTTCGATTCAAAATACAACTGTAGATGAGAGAGAGAGAGAGAGAGAGAGAGAGAGAGAGAGAGAGAGAGAGATGTAAGCTGTACAGCGAAGATTAATGTCTGAAACGACAGAGTTCAACTCTCGCTTTTGACTCCCCTGATTTATATAAACTAGGAGCCGTCTCCCCACTCGAGTACCACTTCATTTACAAACCATCAATCGTGGGTGGTTTGCAACGGAGTCTGTCCTGTGCAACGGAGTGTGCTGTTTGCAACAGAGTCTGTTCTTTGCAACAGAGTCTATTATTTGCAACAGATTCTGTTATTTGTAACGGAGCCTATTTTTTCAATAGAGTCTACTCTTTGCAATGGAGTCTATTCTTTGCAGCGGAGTGTAGTCTTTTCCAGCGGAATCTATCCTTTGCAACGGAGTCTTATTTTTGCAACGGAGTCTAGTCTTTGAAACGGATTCTACTCTTTGCAACGGTATCTACTCTTTGCAGTGGAGGCTGTCCTTTGCAACAGAGTCTCTTCTTTGCAACGGAGTCTGTTCTTTGTAATGGAGTCTGTCCTTGGCAACGGAGTCTAGTCTTTCTTTGCAATGGAGTCTTTTATTTGTAACGGATTCTATTTTTTTCAATACAGTCTAGTCTATTCTTTCTCAACCCTATCTTAATAATCGTTTCGTAGTGCAACTGCGAGGTCTCCCTCCTGTTACACCTTTCAGACCTTTGTATTCTCAATTTCCCTTTCAGCGCTGAATGACCTCATAGCTCCCAGCGCTTGGCCTTTGGCCTAGATTTTATGTTCCAGTTATATTCTTTTGGGCATCATTACGGTCCTTAGCTGCGAAATATAGTGTCTTCTATAATATTAGCTTTATCTCATTGAGGCTTCTAAAGTAGCATTCTAATACTTCCTCCATTCATAGGCCTTTCACTATACATCATACAGAGCACCATCAAGACTCACCATACCCCAAAGACCTAACGTCCACCATTTCACCATCCTTTGCGACTCGAAGAATCTCGATTCTTTCTTTCGACGAAGGATCTCAATTTTCGGCGAAAGGTCTCTGGGAGTAAGAGCCCCTTCGCCGCCGTCCGGGTTTTCCCCTGAGTTGACTTTTACAAATCACGAGGCTGAATTTGATGAATGAAGCCGTTGTGTCGACGTGGCGTCGCTGCTGGATGGAAGGAGAGAGAGAGAGAGAGAGAGAGAGAGAGAGAGAGAGAGAGAGAGAATTTTGGACATAGCCTAAATGAGGGAAAATTGTCAGTGGAATTGTCAAAAAAGAGAGAGAGAGGAGAGAGAGAGAGAGAGAGAGAGAGAGAGAGCTTTATGGACATATCCCAAATGAGTGAAGCCACTGTAAATGGGAAAAAAGGGAAGGAGAGAGAGAGAGAGAGAGAGAGAGAGAGAGAGAGAGAGAGAGTTGTTACGGACATCTCTCAAAAATGAAATGTAAAAGGAGAGAGAGAGAAAGAGAGAGAGAGAAGAGAGAGAGAGAGAGAGAGAGAGAGAGAGAGAGAGATAAACGTCACGGCCATACCATAAAAAAAAAATTGTAAATGAGTATTGCAAATGTAATCGAGGGGAAAAAAAAGAACGAAAACTGCATAAAGAAAAAAGGAAAATGAAAAAGGTGTGAAACAGACAAATGGGTTTTGGGCGGAGAAAAAGAAATTGTGTTCTTGGGAGAGACGGAGCGGCAAGTGGCCGAGAAAAGGCCAAAATGGAGTCGGAGGTAAAAAGCGCCCGAGAGAGAGAGAGAGAGAGAGAGAGAGAGAGAATAAAAATGTGAGCGCGCTTGGAAGCCAATAATCCCAATGAAGCGTTTACGTTTAGTGGAAAATGCATTCCGTCGAACTGCCTCGTGTTCGAGTAGTTATTGCACATGTGTATGTAATATATTATATATATATATATTATATATATATATATATATGTGTGTGTGTGTGTGTGTGTGTGTGTATATATATTAAATTCAGTCTTTTTGTCTTTTTAACTTTTTTATTATATCGGAGTGTTCGTGGGTGGCTGGCGGTAAAATCTATGATCTCTCAAAAGTTTCTATTTTGGCCAGTTCAAAATAAAGTATTTTATCTTTTTTTCTTTCAAGTTGTAAGCCAGTTTCTTCTTTGAAGTTATAAGGCATTTTCTTCTTTGAAGTTATAAGGCATTTGCTTCCTGCAAGTTATAAGGCGTTTGCTTGGGTTATGAAGTTCTCACTTTGTGACTGGAGATATACGCTGTTGCATTTTATGTTTTTAATTCATTATTGTGTTCGCGCATATAGTGTTGTGTGTGTGATGGTGTTTTCCATGTATTTTTCTGATGTCACAGAAAATATACAGGATTTATGTATCTTACCACATACACATATATATCCAAAGAGTTGCATGTTGCGTACTGCCTTTTGTAGTGACTAAAATTATGTATATCAATAAGGCGAAGATATATATTGTAAAAGTTAGATTTTTCTTACGTAGTATGACCTTCCAAAGTTAAAAACATGCTGTTCTCGTTTTGCTTTAAAATTTCACAGTAGAGGGATCAAGGAAAACTGCAAGATTCTTTTTAAGATACTCATTAGTATTTTCTTTGACTGAGAAATCTGGATTAGTTTTCATTTTTAACATTCGCAGATTGTCACGGTCTCCCGGTTTGAATTTGGCCAGGGCAAGTCAGTGAGAAGAAATGAGCCCATGAATAATAAGTAATCGGCGCAATCGAGTTTTCTGCACAGCCGATACAGCTTATAATCAAGGCCACCGAAAATAGATCTATCTATCGCAGATCTTGGTATATACTATTATGAGCCATGACCCATGAAACTTTAACCACGGCCCGGTGTTGGCATGACCAGCTAGATTTGCCGATGTATCAACGATTATGGCTAAATGTGGCAACCAAATAAAATAAAAATACTGGGGCTGAGGGCTGCGCTTTTGATATGTTTGATGATTGGAGGGTGAATGATCAACATACCAATTTGCAGCCCTCAGCCTTGTGTGTAGTTTTTAAGATCTGAGGGCGGACCGACAGACAAAACCGGCACAATAGTTTTCTCTTCAGAAAACTAAAAAGGGAAATCAGTCTCTTAAGTATGAACAGGGTTCAAGCTGCAGATATTAGAAAGGTTCATATTATGGAAGTAAGTGGATAATGAGTGTTGAGAATCTCAGCTGTGTACCGAGTTCATTACTGGGACTGGGACTGGAATATAAAATTTAGGCCAAAGGCCAAGCTCCGTGGGGCCTGTGAGGTCATTCAGCGCCGCTAGGGAAACTGAGAATAAAGGTTGTTTGAAAGGTGTAACAGGAGGAAAACCTCAAAGCAGTTGCACTATGAAACAGTTGTTAGGAGAGGGTGGAGAGTAAGAGAGGAGAAAGGTAATATGAACGGAGGTACAGTGAAAGGAATGAAAGGAGTTGCAGGTAGGGGCCGAAGGGACGCTGCAAAGAACTTTAAGTAATGCCAACAGTGTACCAGGCAGTATCCGGAGGATTACAAAGCCTTCCCTGCATAACATGGCCAAGATACTTATCCTAGATTTACACTTTGAGGTTTCAATGTTAAACAAGATTCCGATGTCAGCCAGTTGGTTGGGTCATTAGTGTTCTTCAGAGTTAAATTATAAGTTTTTTTTTCTTTGGTAATTCTGAACGTGATTGTATGTAAGACGAGCTTCATGGCACGCGCTATGCTGCGCTGGAACCTGGTGCTGCCCTTCATGGCTCCCCACCTAACCCGCCCCCGCTCGGGCGGGCAATCAGGTTTGCAGGAGGTGGGGGCGATGTGTTGTCTCCCCTACCCTCCCGATCCCCTACCTATCCTGCCCCACACGAGGCGGACAAACAGGTTTGCAGGAGGAGGGTGGATGTATCATGTCTCCCCTGCCCTCACTGGGTCAGGCAAACAAGAAAGATCCACTCGCATTTTATTATTAGAGATACTCTCAAGGATATACCTTAGAGGCGAATCCTTGTGTTGATTATTTTTCGTCAGTATTCCCATGAAAGATTGCAAAGTTACTTATCCTGATGGGCAGCCATAATACCCATGAACAATTATCCTTTTACACGCCGTCAGTAACCTAGGTGTTG
Organism: Macrobrachium rosenbergii; assembly: GCF_040412425.1. Lineage (NCBI taxonomy): Eukaryota > Metazoa > Arthropoda > Malacostraca > Decapoda > Palaemonidae > Macrobrachium > Macrobrachium rosenbergii. The sequence continues at coordinate 4,065,500 of NC_089745.1, read as the reverse complement.
TGACGCCAGCTTTAGTGACCATAAATCAATCAATCGTAATCCCTTTACAATATGTTTATATTAAAGGAACGAACAGGGCAGGATGACCACATGATTGCAAAAATAATTTCAGTTGTTAGTAGTAGATTTATTTATTCCAGTAGTGACTAATTGTAAAGGAAACGACGCCCAAAATAGCACGCAAAGAAATTACATACGCAAACGAAAATTGAGAGAGAGAGAGAGAGAGAGAGAGAGAGAGAGAGAGAGAGAGAGAGAGAGAGAGAATTTTTGGTTCCCGGAAACGCACGTTAATCTCACCCATTTTGACATAGTGATTACGGCTTTGATTGTGAGCTAAGCTATATGTAATGTCTATGGTTAAGTGGATAGAAGGGGTGGGTTCGGATTTGTGGATGGGAGGGGAAAAGGTGGGGGGGTTTAGGGGTTGAAGAGAGGAGATTAAATACGACATTTTTGGTTTTTGTGCTTCTCATCAATATGCTGATTTATTTATGGCCTCGAAATATTTTAAGCGAGGAATTACAGTACCAGTCGTCGAGGTTCGGATGCCACGGTTATCGTTATATTATATATATATATATATATATATATATATATATATATATATATATATATATATATGTATATATATATATATATATGTATATATATTATATGTATATGTATATATATGTATATATATATACATATACATTACATATATATTATATATATATATAAATATACATGTATGTATATATATATATATATATATATATATATATATATATATATATATATTATATATATTTGTAAGACGTTTATTTATTTGCAGGAAGGGGAAAAGAATAGCAATCTCTCTCTCTCTCTCTCTCTCTCTCTCTCTACTTTTACTGTGCATCATTAAAGAAAAGAAATGTACACTTGATGTTTTGAAGTGACAAAAAAAAAATTGTTAGGAATCTCTCTCTCTCTCTCTCTCTCTCTCTCTCTCTCTCTCTCTCTCTCTCTCTCTCTCTCTCTCTCTCTCTCTCTCTCTCTCTCTCCTTTTACTGTGCATCACTAAAAGAAAACATTATGTCATCCGATCTTTGAAGTGAAAATAATGATTATCTGGTAATTTCTCTCTCTCTCTCTCTCTCTCTCTCTCTCTCTCTCTCTCTAAGAGTGACACGCCAGACAATTTCGAAGAAATTCAGTCATTGTATCATGTAAATGAACGTTCATGGCTGACCCGTCTTTCGGTCCTTTTTGCACGCCGAGAGAGATTTAACAAAATCCTCCTTTACGTTACCGAGTCTTCCCGAGTGGAACTGGTTTATTTATTATCTCGGTTTGTGACAGATCACTTAGATTCTTTTAAGTGTTGTTGTGGGTACCTCAGTCCTTTATTTTATTTGACAGGTTTTATTTTTGTTGTTTTGTCTTTTTTTTTTTTTTTTACAGTTAGGAATCATTTTGTCAGTATATTCCTGCTTTTGTTTCAGAAGATTTTTTTTATTTGTTACAGTGATGAATACATTGATGGTGTCATTATCCCTGAATTTTTTTTGGGTGGGGGTGGGGGATCCTGTAGAATCTGCTTATTATTCATTTGTGTTTGACATTTGTAGAATTGCTATGCTGAAACTTTCTTATGGTACATTATGTAGGGACGCAATTTTATATTGACTTGATATGAGAAAATTAATACCTTGTATTGACAGAACAGTAAAGACCAGGTATAAGATGGTAACTTAAAATCTGACATACTTGAGTGCCCAAAAATGAAGTCGAATTTTGAATGATTAAATTCTAGATATTTATATAAGGGAGAGAAAGCATCTCTCTCTCTTCTCTCTCTCTCTCTCTCTCTCTCTCTCTCTCTCTCTCTCTTTGACATATATTATTTAGTGATAATGCAAACATTATTTGACGTGTTTAGAAGTGCCAGTAAAAATTACCAGGTATCTCTCTCTCTCTCTCTCTCTCTCTCTCTCTCTCTCTCTCTCTCTCTCTCTCTCTCTCTCTCTCTCTCTCTCTCCTCACATTTACTGTGACATTAACGATGTAGTGTTAAAGCAAATATGATTTTGTACGGCCTTTTAAGTGACCGTAAAATTGCCGGGAATCTCTCTCTCTCTCTCTCTCTCTCTCTCTCTCTCTCCTCTCTCTCTCTCTCTCTCTCTCTCTCTCCTTTTACTGTGTATCAATAAAGAAACAGTTCTTTCATACGATCTTTTGAAGACAATAAAAATTGCCTGGAATCTCTCTCTCTCTCTCTCTCTCTCTCTCTCTCTCTCTCTCTCTCTCTCTCTCTCTCTCTCTCTCTCTCTCTCTCTCAACTATTTAATGTGACATTAACTAAGTAGTGTTAAAGCAAACACTTTTGATAAGATCATTTAAAGTGACAATAAAAATTGTCTGGAAACTCTCTCTCTCTCTCTCTTACTCTCTCTCTCTCCTTTTACTGTGCATCACTAAAGAAAACATTATGTCATCCGATCTTTTGAAGTGAAAATAATGATTATCGGTAATTCCCTCTCTCTCTCTCTCTCTCTCTCTCTCTCTCTCGCCAGACAATTTCGGAAGAAATTCAGTCATGCATCATGTAAAATGAACGTTCATGGCTGACCCGTCTTTCGGTCCTTTTTTGCACACGCCGAGAGAGATTTAACAAACTCCTCCTTTACGTTACCGAGTCTTCCGGGTGGAACTGGTTGATTTATTATCTCGGTTTGTGACAGATCACTTAGACTCTTTTAAGAGTTGTTGTGGGTACCTCAGTCCTTTATTTTATTTGACAGGTTTTATTTTTGTTGTTTTGTCTTTTTTTTGACAGTTGTATTATTTTGTCAGTATATTCCTGCTTTTGTTTCAGAAGATTTTTTTTATTTGTTACAGTGATGAATACATTGGTGGTGTCATTATCCCTGAATTTTTTTTGGGGTGGAGGTGGGGGATCCTGTAGAATCTGCTTATTATTCATTTGTGTTTGACATTGGTAGAATTGCTATGCTGAAACTTTCTTATGGTACATTATGTAGGAACGCAATTTTATATTGACTTGATATGAGAAAATTAATACCTTGTATTGACAGAACAGTAAAGACTAGGTATAAGATGGTAACAAAATCTGACATACTTGAGTGCCCAAAAAATGAAGTCAATTTTGAATGATTAAAATCTAGATATTTATATAAGGAGAGAAAGCATCTCTCTCTCTCTCTCTCTCTCTCTCTCTCTCTCTCTCTCTCTCTCTCCTCCTTTGACATATGTTATTTAGTCATAATGCAAACATTTTGACGTGTTTAGAAGTGCCAGTAAAAATTACCAGGTCTCTCTCTCTCTCTCTCTCTCTCTCTCTCTCTCTCTCTCTCTCTCCACATTTACTGTGACATTAACGATGTAGTGTTAAAGCAGAAATATGATTTGATACGGCCTTTTGAAGTGACAGTAAAATTGCCTGAATCTCTCTCTCTCTCTCTCTCTCTCTCTCTCTCTCTATCTCTCTCTCTCTCTTACTGTGTATCAATAAAGAAAAAACAGTTCTTTCATACGATCTTTTAAGAGACAATAAAAATTGTCTGAAACCTCTCTCTCTCTCTCTCTCTCTCTCTCTCTCTCTCTCTCTCCTTTTACTGTGCATCACTAAAGAAAACATTATGTCATCCGATCTTTGAAGTGAAAATAATGATTATCGGTAATTCTCTCTCTCTCTCTCTCTCTCTCTCTCTCTCTCTCTCTCTCTCTCTCTCTCTCTCTCTCTCTCCTCTCTCTCTCCTTTTTTACTGTGCATCACTAAAGAAAACATTTTGTCATCCGATCTTTGAAAGTGAAAATAATGATTATCAGTAATTCCCTCTCTCTCTCTCTCTCTCTCTCTCTCTCTCTCTCTTTACTGTGCATCACTAAAGAAAACATTTTGTCATCCGATCTTTGAAAGTGAAAATAATGATTATCAGTAATTCTCTCTCTCTCTCTCTCTCTCTCTCTCTCTCTCTCTCTCTCTCTCTCTCTCTCTCTCTCTCTCTCTCTCTCCTTTGCTGTGTATCAATAAAGAAAACAGTTCTTTCACATGATCTTTTGAAGAGACAATAAAGTGTCTGAAACCTCTCTCTGAAACTCTCTCTCTCTCTCTCTCTCTCTCTCTCTCTCTCTCTCTCTCTCTCTCTCTCTCTCTCTTCTCTCTCTCCTTTTACTGTGCATCACTAAAGAAAACATTATGTCATCCGATCTTTGAAGTGAAAATAATGATTATCGGTAATTCCCTCTCTCTCTCTCTCTCTCTCTCTCTCTCTCTCTCTCTCTCTCTCTCTCTCTCTCTCTCTCTCTCTCTCTCTCTCTCTCTCCTTTTACTGTGCATCACTAAAGAAAACATTTTGTCATCCGATCTTTGAAAGTGAAAATAATGATTATCAGTAATTCCCTCTCTCTCTCTCTCTCTCTCTTCTCTCTCTCTCTCTCTCTCTCTCTCTCTCTCTCCTTTTACTGTGCATCACTAAAGAAAACATTTTGTCATCCGATCTTTGAAAGTGAAAATAATGATTATCAGTAATTCTCTCTCTCTCTCTCTCTCTCTCTCTCTCTCTCTCTCTCTCTCTCTCTCTCTCTCTCTTCTCTCTCTCTCTCTCTCTCTCTCTCCCCTTTTACTGTGTGCATCACTAAAGAAAACATTTTTGTCATCCGATCTTTGAAAGTGAAAATAATGATTATCAGTAATTCTCTCTCTCTCTCTCTCTCTCTCTCTCTCTCTCTCTCTCTCTCTCTCTCTCTCTCTCTCTCTCTTACGCTTTGCTGTTGCATCACTAAAGAAAACATTTTGTCATCCGATCTTTGAAAGTGAAAATATAATGATTATCAGTAATTCCCTCTCTCTCTCTCTCTCTCTCTCTCTCTCTCTCTCTCTCTCTCTCTCTCTCTCTCTCTCTCTCTCTCTCTAAGAGTGACACGCCAGACAATTTCGAAGAAATTCAGTCATGCATCATGTAAAATGAACGTTCATGGCTGACCCGTCTTTCGGTCCTTTTTCGCACACGCCGAGAGAGATTTAACAAACTCCTCCTTTACGTTACCGAGTCTTCCGAGTGGAACTGGTTGATTTATTATCTCGGTTTGTGACAGATCACTTAGACTCTTTTAAGAGTTGTTGTGGGTACCTCAGTCCTTTATTTTATTTGACAGGTTTTATGTTTGTTGTTTTGTCTTTTTTTTTTTGACAGTTGTATTATTTTGTCAGTATATTCCTGCTTTTGTTTCAGAAGATTTTTTTTTATTTGTTACAGTGATGAATACATTGATGGTGTCATTATCCCCGAATTTTTTTTTGGGTGGGATGGAGATCCTGTAGAATCTGCTTATTATTCATTTGTGTTTGACATTTTGTAGAATTGCTATGCTGAAACTTTCTTATGGTACATTATGTAGAACGCAATTTCATATTGACTTGATATGAGAAAATTAATACTGTGTATTGACAGAACAGTAAAGACCAGGTATAAGATGGTAACTGTAAAATCTGACATACTTGGAGTGCCCAAAAATGAAGTCAATTTTTGGAATGATTAAAATCTAGATATTTATATAAGGGAGAGAAAGCATCTCTCTCTCTTCTCTCTCTCTCTCTCTCTCTCTTCTCTCTCTCTCTCTCTCTCTCTCTCTCTCTCTCTCCTTTGACATATATTATTTAGTGATAATGCAAACATTATTTGACGTGTTTAGAAGTGCCAGTAAAATTACCAGGCTCTCTCTCTCTCTCTCTCTCTCTCTCTCTCTCTCTCTCTCTCTCTCTCTCTCTCTCTCCACATTTACTGTGACATTAACGATGTAGTGTTAAAGCAAATATGATTTGATACGGCCTTTAAAGACAGTAAAAATTGCCTGGAATCTCTCTCTCTCTCTCTCTCTCTCTCTCTCTCTCTCTCTCTCTCTCTCTCTCTCTCTCTCTCTCTCTCTCTCTAAGAGTGACACGCCAGACAATTTCGAAGAAATTCAGTCATGCATCATGTAAAATGGCTGACCCGTCTTTCGGTCCTTTTTCGCACACGCCGAGAGAGATTTAACAAACTCCTCCTTTACGTTACCGAGTCTTCCGAGTGGAACTGGTTTATTTATTATCTCGGCTTGTGACAGATCACTTAGATTCTTTTAAGTGTTGTTGTGGGTACCTCAGTCCTTTATTTTATTTGACAGGTTTTATTTTTGTTGTTTTGTCTTTTTTTTTTTTACAGTTGTATTATTTTGTCAGCATATTCCTGTTTTTGTTTTAGAAGTTTTTTTTTTATTTGTTACAGTGATGAATACATTGGTGGTGTCATTATCCCTGAATTTTTTTTGGGTGGGGATGGGGGATCCTGTAGAATCTGCTTATTATTCATTTGTGTTTGACATTAAATTTTGTAGAATTGCTAATGTGAAACTTTCTTATGGTACATTATGTAGGAACGCAATTTTATATTGACTTGATATGAGAAAATTAATACCTTGTGTTGACAGAACAGTAAAGACCAGGTATAAGATGGTAACTTAAAATCTGACATACTTGTGTGCCCAAAAATGAAGTCGAATTTTGAATGATTAAAATCTAGATATTTATATAAGGGAGAGAAAGCATCTCTCTCTCTCTCTCTCTCTCTCTCTCTCTCTCTCTCTCTCTCTCTCTCTCTCCTTTAACATATGTTATTTAGTCATAGCGCAAACATTTTTGACGTGTTTAGAAGTGCCAGTAAAAATTACTCTCTCTCTCTCTCTCTCTCTCTCTCTCTCTCTCTCTCTCTCTCTCTCTCTCTCTCTCTCCACATTTACTGTGACATTAACGATGTAGTGTTAAAGCAAATATGATTTTGTACGGCCTTTTGAAGTGACCGTAAAAATTGCCTGGGAATCTCTCTCTCTCTCTCTCTCTCTCTCTCTCTCTCTCTCTCTCTCTCTCTCTCTCTCTCTCTCTCCTTTTACTGTGTATCAATAAAGAAAACAGTTCTTTCATACGATCTTTTCAAGAGACAATAAAAATTGCCTGGAATCTCTCTCTCTCTCTCTCTCTCTCTCTCTCTCTCTCTCTCTCTCTCTCTCTCTCTCTCTCTCTTCTCAACATTTAATGTGACATTAACTAAGTAGTGTTAA
>NC_089745.1:4040917-4053417 GCF_040412425.1 Macrobrachium rosenbergii | reverse complement strand
AGGTTTTTTTCAGAAATATCTGAACAATTTCCAAGTATGATTTCAATAGTAGTATTGTTTAAGGGATAAGCCGTTGCAACAGCTCCCCTTTCTTGCAATTATAGCAGCGTCATGTCCGGGCCGTCATGCAAAACATATCGTTATTTTGATCAAAGCGATCCTTTGCTGTTGTTATAATCAGTATCATCATCAGCGTCGTAATTATTATTACTATTATTTGCATTATTGACCGTGGTGAAGATTTATGTTAACTTATTCCAGATCCTGCCTCGCATTCCTTTACAGTCGTTTGGGCTGGGATGTTTATACACGGCTCTCGAGGTGATGGTGTTTATTTAGAATCAAGAAGAAGTGCCCCCCTTCCACCGCCCCCCCACCCACACAGCATTTCCCTCCCCTCCCTCCTCTTCCCGGGGATAGAGACTAGCCAAAACATTATCGACGAGTCCATGATGTGATTGGAAATGGAGAGCGATATATTTCTCTCTCTCTCTCTCTCTCTCTCTCTCTCTCTCTCTCTCTCTCTCTCTCTCTCTCTCTCTGTAAAAATTTATAAATGGAATGGGATATTTCTTTCGCTTTCTCTCCCCTAATGCGGTTCCTAACTAGAAATCTTGTGGATAAAAATGTAATTATTTTTTTTCTCTCTCTCTCTCTCTCTCTCTCTCTCTCTCTCTCTCTCTCTCTCTCTCTCTCTCTCTCTCTCTCTCTACGGGTATAATGGTTTAGAAATGGAATGTGATACTTTTCTTCTTCTTCTCCTGATGTGGTTCCTAAGTGGAAGTCTAGTGCATCAGAAATGTAGTTATCTCTCTCTCTCTCTCTCTCTCTCTCTCTCTCTCTCTCTCTTCTACGGGCGTAAAAGTTTAAAACTGGATTGTGATATTTTTCTCTTCTCTTTCTCCGATTGTGGTTCCTAAGTGGAAGTCTGTCGGTTAAGAAATAGCATTTTTCTCTCTCTCTCTCTCTCTCTCTCTCTCTCTCTCTCTCTCTCTCTCTCTCTCTCTCTCTCACATACGTATTTTGAGCAAACCGCATAATTAAATAGGTCTGGCGGTTTTGTCCGTAAACCCGACTTTCCAAAATGCTTCGGATTATGGAAAACGACAGATGCTCCTGAATGCAATTAACGTTCCTAATGAATATATCACCGGCTGGAGAGAGAGAGAGAGAGAGAGAGAGAGAGAGAGAGAGAGAGAGAGAGAGAGAGAGAGAGAGAGAGAGAGAGAGAGAGGGCCCTCAATCTGGTATTCGGTTAGTTCAGTTCACAAGTAATAGACATAGACACGTATATATATATATATATATATATATATATATATATATATATATATATATATATATATATATATATATATATGTATGTGTATGTGCGTGTGTGTATGTATAACATGTATGTATGCATGTGTGTTTGTATGTATGTATTATATCTGCGTCACATTTATTCACTACATTTACACATGTGTAAATTCAAGTGTCTTTTTGACCTCTGCCTCACCGCTTGACGCATCACGTTACCGCATTCGCAGTGACATAAGTACGCGCGTACCTTGAAGCCACAGAGAGAGAGAGAGAGAGAGAGAGAGAGAGAGAGAGAGAGAGAGAGAGAGAGAGAGAGAGAGGCTCTGTCTCCAGTTAGGCACTTGCGAGCCCTATTGCTCCATCGCCTTTAGGAATGTTGACATATTTCGGCGAGATGTAATGAGATGTGGGTCAGCTGGGAACAAATAGCAATTACTCCGATATAAGGAGAGAGAGAGAGAGAGAGAGAGAGAGAGAGAGAGAGAGAGAGAGAGAGAGAGAGAGAGAGAGAGAGAGAGAGAGATTTCACTCCATAAGGGTAATTACTCTGCTTTCTGTTTGCTGTCGCGCTTTCTCTTATTATTTCTTCCATGTCAGGAAAGAGAGAGAGAGAGAGAGAGAGAGGTTGTAATAATAACTACTGGGAAGATGACCGTTGTGAAAGTAATTATGATTGATAATGCTAGTAACAGCGTAATTTATGGACCGCAAACCTCCGCCAAACCTGAGTGCTCCTCACTCAAATTGTCCCTTCTCCCTCTGACTTTTAAGTAATATTGTGACCTTGAACTTCACCTTGACCTTGACCTCGGCCTCGGCCTCGACTGCGCTCTGCACATCGGTTTCATTAATGCCTTAGATATTCCAAGTGTGAAGAGTCTCTCTCGTGTAGTTTAAGACTTATGGACGAGTTTATAGTATTCCTGTTTGACCTTTTGAATTTTGAATATTATGTAAATTGACCTTGACCTCATTCTTGCACTTTGGCACCATTAGTGTAATGTGCATGACAGTAGAAGTCTCAGTCTCAGTCTCTCCCAAAATTAGGTCAGTTCTTCTTGCCGGTTCCGAGGTCACCCTTTGGTATAAGATTTTCGTGAAATTCCACCCGTAATATTTTGCGTAATTCTGTTATTATTATTATTATTATTATTATTATTATTATTATTATTATTATTATTATTATTATTATTATTATCTTTTTCACAGATAATATAAATATATGATGATGCTGTATCATGACCCCTATGTCAGAGATAATAGAAAATATGATGATGCTATATCATGACCTCTATGTCTGAGATAATGAAAAAAATCTATGATGAGGCTCTATCATAACCTCTGTGCCAGAGATAATGAAAACAAATCTATGATAATGCTATATCATAAACTATTTTACAGATAAAAAAAATTCTATGATGATGCTATATAATGACCCCTATGTCAGAGATAATAGAAACTGTGATGATGAAATATCATGACGATGTCAGAGATAATGAAACAAAAGTCTATGATGATGTTATATCGTGACCTCTGCGCCAGAGATAATGAAAAAACCATATGATGATGCTCTATCATGACCTCTGTTTCACAGATAATAAAAAAATCTATGATGATGTTATATAATGACCCCTATGTCAGAGATAACGAAAAAAAAAATCCACGATAATGACCATTATAAAACTGTCTCTCCCTTCGTATAGCATATACCCAGATCTCTGGACCCCCTTGAATGCCTTTTAATATTTTCGGGCCACTGAATTTTAACGAACGGTTATGGAAAACTTTAATTTCCTGGACGCGTATTGACAGAAATACTCTCGTCTGCGCGGCGAAAGGATTCAGTTATTTATTTGTTTAACGATATATATATATATATATATATATATATATATATATATATATATATATATATATATATATATATATATATATATGTATATATATATATGTATGTATGTATATATATATTATATATATATATGTATATATAAATATACATACATACATATGTATATACAATATAGGCTATATAAATTATGAATGCTCAGTGCTTGGGATGCGTTGAATTGTTTAATATAAAAATGGTTTTGCACATAAAATTCAGAATGTTGTGGGTAGAATATTGAGTTCACCTTATTCTCTCTCTCTGATGTCAGTTTATCTTAATGAAGTCCCAGAGTCAGCTAATTTTCCACGTACGTCTTTTATACATTTGTGAATCCGCTCCATTTTTAGCCCGCCCCCAATTTTTTTCCTTTTTGCTGCAAGCCACTTCTTAAAAACGCCATTAATTCACTTCTTTAAAGATAACATCAGTCTGTAATTCACTCATTGAAAAAATAACATTACTCTTGAATTCACTTCTTTAAAAAATAACATCAGTGCAATTAACTTTTTAAAAAGTAGCGCTAGTCTTCTTAAAAAAAAAAAACAGTTTTAATTCACTTGTTAAAAATAAGTCTTTAATTCACTTATAAAATAATATTAGCCTCTAATTCACTTCTTAAAAAAAAAAAACAACTTGAATCCTTTTCTTCTCCTGCTGATATTTCGTCCCCAAAACAACCTGGGGCAACAACAGGCCACCTCTTGAAAAACCTGATCCCATAGGGGGGGTTGTGCTGTCAGTGCATCTTATGCGGTGCACTGTAGGCGTTACTAATGGTTCTTTGCAGCGTCCCTTCCATAGGCCCCTAGCTGCAATCCCTTTCATTCCTTTTACTGTACCTCCGTTCATGTTCTCTATCTTCCAGCTTACTTTCCTCAACCCTCTCCTTACAATTGTCTCAACTTTTCAGCGCTGAATGACCTCATAGGTTCCAGTGCTTGGCCTGTGGCCTGAATTTTTTATTCCAATTCAATGAAAAAATCTGACGCATTCAGCGCAAACAACCCCATTTTTTTTACCTTCCGACCATTTCCAGTAGCCAGCGGCTATTCACGGTTTCCTGGAAGGCACTGACATGTACTGGGTCTGAGCGAGTCCTTGGAGTCGATAATAGATACATATAGCGCAGCGCGGGGCGATCGGCTGTCGACCGCCGTTGGCAGAGGTCGATTTGGCTCGAGCTGATATGTCTGTGTTTAGTGGTATGTCTGTGTGTCTTCAAAGGCCAATGTGTATGTATAGCTCTTAGAATGCCGTGCAAGCGAAGATGCGGTGTATTGCTATCCTGTTGCAGTCCGCCTTGCATTTTAATGATTTGCTTACGTTTTTATCTGTTTGTTCATTTGTTGGTTTATTTTTTTCTTTCTTGATAAGTGAGATGTCTTCTTTCTGTATTTCCTGTTACCTCCTCTTACTTCTTCTTAATGAACACCGTAATATTCTTTGGAAGCTTCTCGAATTTCAAGTCAGTGAATGGGGTTCATCTCTTGAATAATAATAATAATAATAATAATAATAATAATAATAATAATAATAATAATAATAATAGTAATAATATATTCTATGGAAGCTTCTCGAATTTCAAGTCAGTGAATGGGGATCATCTCTTGAATAATAATAATAATAATAATAATAATAATAATAATAATAATAATAATAATAATAATAATCTTTGGAAGCTTCTCGAATTTCAAGTCAGTGAATGGGGTTCATCTCTTGAATAATAATAATAATAATAATAATAATAATAATAATAATAATAATAATAATCTTTGAAGCTTCGAATTTCAAGTCAGTGAATGGGGTCATCTCTTAATAATAATAATAATAATAATAATAATAATAATAATAATAATAATAATAATAATAATGATAATAATATTTGAAGTCAGTGAATGGGGTTCATCTCTTGAATAATAATAATAATAATAATAATAATAATAATAATAATAATAATAATAATATGCTGGTCAAGGTATTCCAACTATAATACCTTTTCCATACCGTTGGTCGTCTTAGATAATGAGAATGTTATGAAGCGCTGTGTCTGGTCACTTCTTGGATGGGTGACGATCATGAGAAGCTGATTGAATGCCTGTGGGGCCTGAGGGAGGTGGGGGGGGAGGGAGGCCTAGTAGCCTAATTTTAAGGTCATTTGGTTCGGGAAATAGGAAAATCGTATATATATATATATATATATATATATATACATATTGTAAGGCTAAGAATTTTGTCTTATAATGAATGAATGTTATTTTGTTCCTGAATCTTTCCCGCCCAAATCTACCCCCTGCCCCCCCATAGATGAAAAATGAACAATCCGGATCTCTTGATTGTTAACGGATAGGAGCAACATCATTATAATCTTCATTATCAACAAGAAGATAAGCACCTCCATACCACCGTCATTATCATAATCATCGTCGTCTTCATTATCACGACGACCACTACCATGATCATCATCATTATCATCGTCCTAACGACAACAAAACCACTTACCACCGTCGTCATCATCATCAGGACCACAATCATCATTATCATCATTATCCCCACGCACGATAATCATCATATTGTATCCCCTTGCATATGCCTTACGACGCAGTGAAATGAGAATGGGGTAGCCACAGTGAAGAAGATCCCATCGCCCATTAGAGAAATTGGATATCCCATTAGTCGTGGCTTTTGTCAAGTAACGTACGAGAGAGAGAGCTCGTGGTAACCGGGAGTGCAGTTGTATGTACATAGGTCATAATATAGTTGGGAGTCTATGTACATTAGGCGTAAATATAGGCGCGTCTTTTGGATGTGGTTAGGAATGTTTTTTTTTTTTTTTCCCTGGAGGGGTTTGGGATTTTTCTCTGTGTATAACTAGGTATTATTTTGTGCCTTTTTGGGGTTAGACGTTTAAAAATGAGCTCTTTTCGTTCTTCTCTGTACTCTGGGCTTGGCGCCTCAGGGCACCTCACGCGGTGAACTGTAGGCATTACTTGAGGTCCTTTGCAACGTCCTTTCCGCTCCTAGCTGCAACCCCTTTCATTCCTTTTACTTTACCTCCGTTCATAATCTTTCATCTTACTTTCCACCCACTCTTGATGATTGTTTTATATTGCAACTGCAAGGTTTTCCTCCTGTTACACTTCTCAAACCTTCTGTACTCACAATTTCCCTTTCATCGGTGATTGACCTCATAAGTGCCAGCGCGTGGCCTCTGGCGTAAATTTTATATTCCAGTTCCAGTTATGCATCCTATGAGCTTTGTAAAACCCACAGGTTCACCTCGACTTCAGGGAAATATGACCCTGGAATTGTTTTTCCTCGCTCGAGGTTCCCGTGGGAGGGCGCGTTATTCTGATGTGGAAACGCGACTTGTAGTTTTAGAATTTTTATGCCGGTAGGAGAGGTGGGGGTGTCGGGGCGCATCCTTATTGAGAAGTTTAAAGGTTTGCAAAGAATAAAATCGAAGATATGGAGATTTACAAGTGACAGAGATTTGGGAATAGACTTGAATGGTTGAAAGATAATTGGAATGGGATTCTCATAGAGAATGTATAAAGGCTTGCAAAGAATAAAATCGAAGATATGGGGATTTGCAAGTTTCAGAGATTTGGGGATAGACTTGAATGGTTGAAAGATAATTGGAATGAAATTCTCATAGAGAATTTATAAAGGTTTGCACAGAATAAAATCGGAGATATGGGGATTTACAAGTGACAACGATTTGGGAATAGACTTGAATGGTCTAAAGATAACTGGAATGGAATTCTCAGAAAGAAGTTGAAATATTTGTGTAGGACAAAATGGAAGATACACCGTAGGGGGCCAGTGCCGTGAGTGCACCTCACGGGGTGCACTGTAGGCATTACTAAAGGTTCTTTGCAGCGTGCCTTAGGGCCCTAGCTGCAACCCCTTTCATTCCTTTTACTGTACCTCCTTTCATATTCTCTTTCTTCCATCTTACTTTCCACCCTCTTTTAACAGTTATTTCATAGTACGACTGCTTTGAGGTTTTCCTCCTGTTACACCTTTCAAACCATCTTACTCTCAGTTTCCTTTCCAGCGCTGAATTGACCTCTTAGGTCCCAGCGCTTGCCTTCGGCCTAAACTCTACATTCCATTCCAGAATGGAAGATACGAAGATTTATTGAAAACAATTGAAGAAAAGACTAGAATGGTTGAAAGATAATTGTGGGAGGGAGGGCAAAGTGAAATAAGAAGGGAAAGGAGAGGAATAGGGGAAGGAGGATAATTTTGAATAAAGAAAGAAGGAAGAGAATTGGATAGGGGTTAATGCAATGAGAATTTATAAAGATTTGCAAAGAATGAAATCGAAGATATGGAGATTTACAAATAAAAACGATTTGGGGGAAAGACGTGAATGGTTCAAAGACAATTTGGGAAGGAAGTGGAAAAGTAGATGAGAAGGGAATGGAGAAAAGCGACGGAGGATAACTGTAGACGGAAAAGGTTGAGAGTTGGATAAGGATTATTGGAATGAAAAAGTCACAAAATAGAGTAGTGGAGGAGAGAAGTGCATTCACAGGGAAGACGTCAATTGTCAAAAGATAATTGTGGGAGGCAGGGAGAAGTGAGATAAGAAGGGAGAGGAGAGAAAGGGAGGGAGGATAATTTTAAATGGAGAAAGGAATAGAGCTTGGATATGTGGATTATTAAAAACAGAAATGTCACCAAATAGAGTAAAGGGGAGAGAAGAGTATTCATACGAAAGAAAAGAGAGAAAAGATAATGGAGAATACGAAAAAAATGATAAGTTAAAGCGAGACAGGAATGAAGGATATGGAAGCGGAAAAAATGGAGAATGAAGTGATTATTTTAAGAAAGAGGAGAAAGAATGGAAGGAGAGAAGAGGGTACTCTAGAATGGAAGGAAGAGAGAGAGAGAGAGAGAGAGAGAGAGAGAGAGAGAGAGAGAGAGAGAGAGAGAGAGAGAGCATTGAGAAAGGGATTTCTTGAGAGATCTTAGGAGGCATACAAAGAGAGAGAGAGAGGAGAGTAGGACAGAAACAGTGTAAGAAAAACGGATGTCACAGGGCGAAACATAATAGGAAAAACAGTGTTTTTAAGAAACAACAGATGAGGACTAAACAAAGCTTAGGGAGAAACAATTGTCATTATTAAGAAGAAAGAGAAAAGGATAAAACAAGGTTTAGGGAGAAACCAACGTTATTATTAAGGCGAAAGAGATGAGAATAAAACGAGGCTTTTAGGGAGAAACACAGGGAGAACGCAGTGAGAACAATAACGTTTATAGGCTTTTAGGGAGAAACAAAGGGAAAACAACGTTTGTAGTGAGAACGCAATAAGAATAATAACGATTATAGGCTTTTAGGGAGAAACGCAGGGAAAACAACGTTGTTATAACTTTTGTAGGGATAAATATTTAAGGACGGACAAACGAAAGAATTTTTAGTGAGAAACTGAATGGAAAAACAAGGTTTATAGATGCAGGAAATAGGAAATTCAGTGTATATAGGGAAAAACTGACTATGAACAATCCAAGTTTTACATTCACAACACAATTAGAAAAACAAGTAAAAAATGCGCTCAAGTTTCTTCGGCGCAGTCGAGTTTTCAGTACAGCGTATAATCAAGGCCACCGAAAATAGATCTATCTTTCGGTGGTCTCGGTATGGTGCTGTATGAGCCGCGGCCCATGAAACTTTAACCACGGCCCGGTGGTGGCCTGTCCTCTGTCGTTGCCAAACGCACGATTATGGCTAACTTTAACCTTAAATACAATAAAAACTACTTGGGAGGCTAGAGGGCTGCAATTTGGTATGTTTGATGACTGGAGGGTGGATGATCAACATACCAATTTGCAGCCCTCCAGCCTCAGTAGTTTTTAAGATCTGAGGGCGGACAGAATAAAAGTGCGGACAGAAACAATTGCGGACAGAACAAAAGTGCGGACGGACAGACAAAGCCGGCACAATGGTTTTCCTTTACAGAAAACTAAAACGAGGTTTATAGGGAGAAACAAAACGGGGAAAACAAATCCACTGGGACATTCAGAGTTGGTAGAACAAGGTTTACATGGAGAAAAAAAAAAAAAAAAAACTAGGTAGATTCGGGGGCAGATTTGGCAGACCAGGATGTACGGGGACAAACAACACAGGAAAAAGAAGGTTTGTGAGGAGGAACAACAGACGGATATCACTTTAGAAGGATCAGCTTAATAGGAAGACTTTGTGTTTATGAAATAAAAAAGAATGCCAAAAGTAAATACACGTAGAGATTAATGAAGAAAGGAAAAGAACAATGAATGGCAATCAGTTTTGAGAAGGACGCAGACATAGCAGGAAAGCTTGTGTTTATTGAAAGAAAGTAAAGAGTATATGTCTATATATATATATATATATATATATATATATATATATATATATATATATATATATATATATATATATATATATAAACTTTTATCACTTACACAATTGTTCTGTGCAGTGATACAATTACTAACAGACCTTATTAAAGAGGCCTGTTAGTAATATATATATATATATATATATATATATATATATATATATATATATATATATATATATATATAGAGAGAGAGAGAGAGAGAGAGAGAGAGAGAGAGAGAGAGAGAGAGAGAGAGAGAGAGAGAGAGAGAAGACAACAAACCACATTTATAGGGAGAAACAGACCTGGAAAGCAATGTTTACCGAGGAGGGCAGGACCCGGGAACTCGAGAAAATTCGGCGTATGTGCACGCATAGTTAACAGTCGTTGGAAAAGGGCTGGTGTTCCCTCGCAAGGGCATCAGCAGAGGCTGTTTGCCTCGGAGGGGGAGCGCAGTAAAAACCGAAGGGGCAGCAACATGAACGCACGACGCTCCCGGCTGTATTTTGATGTTCCTCTTGTATAGGAGGGAAGAGAAAGGAGGAGAAAAAACGGAGGATGAATGGGGGGAGGGAGGGAGGAGGAAGAAGAAGAAGAAGCAGAAGAAGAAGAAGAAGAAGGAGAAGAAGAAGAAGAAATGAAGACTGAATGGTAGAAGGACTCCATGTTGCATTTTCCCATAGAGAGGGCGAGCGAGATGGGTCTTTGTGTTATGGGAGGATGTGTCAAAAAGGATTTTCTTTTATTTAATGTTGGGGGGAGGCGTCCCTTCCCCCCTTCCTCCCCCACTTCCCCCAGCACTGACTTGAACCTTAAGGGGAGCTGTTTCGAAGGCAAAAGTGAGAGTAGGCGAATTTAAGGGGATTAGTAAGCAAGAAGAATTTTTGTTCAAATCACAGCGGTTGGCAGAAGGAAAATTGTCACATAGATTACATTGCTTAGTGTTTAATAGTATTGATTATAAAAATGAATGAGCACAGAGTTGTAATTTATATAAATACATGCACACACTTTCTATATATATATATATAATTATATATATAGGCATGTATATAAATTATATACAATTATACATTACATTTATATTGCATTTGCACCCGGACGATGTGCTAATAAACGGGAAAGAGCTTGGTACTGAACTTCTGCCTGTCATTTTCCTGTGGATTCGCTTATATATATATATATATATATATATATATATAGATAGATATATATAGATATATATATATATATATATATATATATATATATATATATATATATATATATATATATATATGAAATGAGAAAGACAAGCATATATCACTGACGACCACAGTGCCAATACACCGCGAAGAAGAGATGAAAGGCGAAGGGTAAAGATAACGCGTTTTAATGGATGGTTAGCTGAAATTCAGGGATCGGTTTTATTAAAGAAACAAAAATGAAAGAAAAAATTATTTCAAAAGCCTGCAGCTTCATTAAGGAGCTTGGAACGATAAGGGAGAAATATGATGGATGCACTGGAAGGGGGGAGATGGGAGGGGGGGAGGGGTGAAGCCCAAGAAAAAACTATGATGTTTGGGGGAGAGTAGGAGGGGGGAAGGGAAGGATGAAACTGAAGAAGAAAAAACTATGGGATTATGGACGATGGGAAGGGGAAGTTTGGTGGGAGAGGGGAGGGGAAGGGTGAAACTGAATAAAAAACTGTAGGGTTTTTGGAGAATGGGAGGGGGGAAATGAGGTAGGGAGAAGATGGGGAGGGGATATGTATGGAAGGGGAAGAGGGAGGGGAAGCTGAAAAAATTGTGGGATTTTGGTGGATGGAAGGGGAAAGCAGGGTGGGGAAAAGGTAGGGGAAGGGGGATGGGGTGAAGATGCAGAAAAAATAGGGATTTAGGGAGGATGGGAAGGGGAAGTTGGGATAGGTAGGGAGGGGAGGGGTGAAGCTGAAGAAAAAGCTATAGGATTTGGGAGGATAGAAGGCTGGTGATTGCGGAGGAGGGGTAAAAGGGTAGGGGGAGGTGTGGGGGAGAAGGTAGGGGAGGGGATAGTTAAGGGAAAGTGGGAGGGGTGAAGATGAAGAAAAAACTACGGGATTTTGGAGGATAAGATGGTGAGGGGTTGGGGAGGGGGAGGATAGGTGGGGGAAGGAGATGGGGGAGGGGGAGGGAAAGGGGTTGTGTCTTAAGGGATTTTCTCCTCCGAGGGGTGAAGAGGAGGAGGCAACGATATTGATATTCTTGAAAGTGGTGGAAAGTGATCACTACGAAGGGGCAAGAAGACCTCCCCGGATGCGTTGATGGAGTTCTGTCAGTTTTTCGTTCCTGCAGAGAGAGAGAGAGAGAGAGAGAGAGAGAGAGAGAGAGTGGATAGTTTTTTCAATGTAGAGATATGAAAGAGATTTTCTGGTGTTGAAGCAGCAGTCAGGGTCGCTGATTTCTGAGAGAGAGAGAGAGAGAGAGAGAGAGAGAGAGAGAGAGAGAGAGAGAGAGAGAGAGAGATAGTTTTTCATTGTAGAGATATGAAAGAGATTTTCCGGTGTTGAAGCAGTAGTCAGGATCGCTGATTTCTTGAGAGAGAGAGAGAGAGAGAGAGAAGAGAGAGAGAGAGAGAGAGAGAGAGAGAGAGAGAGAGAGAGAGAGAGAGAGAGAGAGAGAGAGAGAAGAGAGAGAGAGAGAGAGATGGCTTCAAGACTATTAATGGAGTGTTACCAGTTTTTGCATTTGTTGCCGAGATACGAAAATGGATTTTCTGGTGTTGGAGAGAGAGAGAGAGAGAGAGAGAGAGAGAGAGAGAGAGAGAGAGAGAGAGAGAGAGAGAGAGAATATTGATGTAGTGTTAGCAGGTTTTTGTTTATAGTTGAGACACGAAAAGGGATTTTCCGGTGATGAATCAAGTCAGGGTCACTGACGACGTGAGAGAGAGAGAGAGAGAGAGAGAGAGAGAGAGAGAGAGAGAGA
>NC_089745.1:4025917-4035917 GCF_040412425.1 Macrobrachium rosenbergii | reverse complement strand
ATCCAAAATGCAAGAAATATGAAGTAATTCTCATGTCCGGTAGCAGGATTCGAACTCGCATCCCGAGTAATCAGAGCGAGGTTACGTAGTCAGCCTGATCACGCAGTCGGCAACGTGACCTCGTTCTGAGCACTCCGCATGCGAGTTCGAATCCTGCTACCAGACATTAGAATTACTTCATATTTCTTGCATTTGGATCTTAGGCTTTGTAATGACAAGCGTTCCCAAAAGCGTGAAGAATTCGAGGCTTTAAAAGGAGATTTTGAACTACATTTTGAGAAGTGAACTCCTTTGGTGATAGGGATAAGGGGTTGGTATAACCCACAATATGCCCTGTGTGGCAAACTGTAGACGATACTAAAAATGTTCTTTGCAACTTCTTCTGTCCCCAGCTGCAGTGCATTTCAGCCGTTTGTGTTGTCGTCTTTCAACTAAGCTGTCCAACTTCTTTGATAACTTCCCTGACTGCAGTTTTAGCTATTGCTCAGTTGTCTCGTTAAGCTAATTTATAATAAAGATAAACTTTGTTACGAGGAATTTGCAGTCATGAATGGCGTTGCAGATTGTTGCAAGGGAAACAACCTGCTCGGGAAGACCATGATGAAACTTCATGGGATTCCTCCCCTCCCCCCAATTAATGGAGAGAGAGAGAGAGAGAGAGAGAGAGAGAGAGAGAGAGAGAGATGAGATGCAGGCGAGGGACCCTTTATACCCCGAAGCCATATTTGGTTAGAAAAATTCTAAAAAAAAATTGAGGACCTATTTATAGAAACTGTTGGTTGTAAGTTTTCGTCGGGTTGATTTTTCAGGTGTCAGTTGTAGACTCTCTCTCTCTCTCTCTCTCTCTCTCTCTCTCTCTCTCTCTCTCTCTCTCTCTCTCTCTCTCTCATTATTTGTACTGTCCGTACACTTGCATTTATCAGGGTTAAAGTAAATGAGTATTATTTTCTGTTTCGTAATTTATTTAATTTCTCAAGAATCTTCAGTAAATTTCAGCATTTATTGTTATTAAATGAAGAGGAATTTTAAACCTTGAGAGGTATTTAACATTATTATTATTATTATTATTATTATTATTATTATTATTATTATTATTATTATTATTAATAGAAGTAGTAGTAATAGTATTAGTAGTAGTAGTTGAACGTTAAATACCTCTCAATAATTTCAATTCCTCGTTATTTAATTATAGAGGACCTTGAATTATTATTATTATTATTATTATTATTATTATTATTATTATTATTATTATTATTATTATTATTATAATCAGATGTGATCATTGTTATCGTTTTTTTAATAATACAAAACTCTGGTCTAATCACCTCTTTGTTACTTTGTATAATACATCACAACCATCAAGTAATCATAGCATTATCAACCTAAATATAATTTTACATTATTCGAATGTCATCTGTTTTTTTGAGTTTTTCGAAAAGAAAACTATTGTGCCGGCTTTGTCTGTCCGTCCGCACTTTATACTTTATTCTGTCCGCACTTTTTTGTCCGCCCTCACATCTTAAAAACTACTGAGGCTAGACGGCTGCAAATTGATATGTCGATCGTCCACCCTCCAATCATCAAACATAACATATTGCAGCCCTCTAGCTTCAGTAGTTTTATTTTATTCAAGGTTAAAGTTAGCCATGATCGTGCGTCTGTCAACGATATAGGATAGGCCACCACCGGGCCGTGGTTAAAGTTTCATGGGCCGCCGCTCATACATTATACCGAGACCACCGAAAGATAGATCTGTTTTTCGGTGGCCTTGATTATACGCTGTACAGAAAACTCGATTGCTCCGAAGAAACTTCGGCGCATGTATTTTTTTTTTTTTTTTTTTTACACTTGTGGGTGACGGCAACTGCGCATCTTGGGAGTAACTTTCTTAATAAATCTTGTGTTAATGGGCTGTTAATTTTCGGCTCTGTGTGCGTGTAACGTTTGGAGAAGAAGAAGAAGAAGAAGAAGAAGAAGTTCAGAAATTGTGTGTAAACTCTTTAGTAAACTTTTTAGGTTTATATTTTTTTTTTTTTTTCTTAGTTTTCTTGATTTGTGTATTCTCTATCAAGACTTAATTCTGTGATATGTTTGGTACATTACCTTTCGTTCTAATAAGATTTATAAATTTTATTTTAAAAAATGGGTACTTATAGATTTTATGTACTTTTTGTATTTTATTTAGTTTCCTTGGTCTCTATATGCTTTATAAAGCATGTGAGCTTTGTGATTTTTATGGTACCTTTATGCTTATAAGATTTATCAATTGGATTTCTGAAATGGACGCCTATTACTTTATATGCTTTTTTATTTTTGTTTCCTTGATTTATATGTGCTTTATAAAGACTGTGAGAGTTGTGGTTTTTGTGGTATCCTATGATTATAAGATTTCTGAACTGTGTAAAGTGCATACACATTAACTTTATATACTTTTTAAGATCTAGTTAGCTGTATTTTTATGCTTCTTAAGATCTAGTTAGCTTTATTTTTATGCTTCTTAAGATCTAAGTAGATGTATTTACTTTATGAACTTTGTAAAAGTAATGTTTCGTTAATTGTAATTTGCTTATTCTATAGGTGTTATTCCACAATTGTGGTCGTAACGAAACCGAGAGAGAGAGAGAGAGAGAGAGAGAGAGAGAGAGAGAGAGAGAGAGAGAGAGAGAGAGAGAGAGAGAGAGAGAGAGAGGATTATTTTAGTATTACGAAGCGAGATATGTAAAAATATTAATAATATTTTTTCTTCTTTACAGGTATGTGATCCCATCCGTAAGGGAACGAGGTTTAGGTAATGTTGTGTATTTTACTCTCTATTTTTTTTTCTAGTTTTAAACCTCACTATTATTTAAGTTTCATATCTCGAACTTTATTTGACCTTGAATGACCTCGACTAATCAGGAGAGGTCTTTGAAGAGAACAATAGCTCCCAAGCGCCACCTGTATCACGGAAAAAACTACTGCATTGATCATAATGTTTCTGTCATTAGACGCCGAGCTAAAATCTAGCGTGCCTTTGTCGGACACCATCTTTCGTGTAGTTGGATTATTATTATTTTTTTTCTATCTTAGTCATCCTATTCGACTGGGTGGTATTTACAGTGTGGGGTTCCGGGTTGCATCCTACCTCCATAGGAGTCCATCACTTTTCTCACTATGTGCTCTGTTTCTAGTAGCACACTCTTCTGCATGAGTCCTGGAGCTACTTCGGCTTCTAGTTTTTCCAGATTCCTTATCAGGGATCTTGGGATCGTGCCAAGTGTTCCTGTGATTATTGGTACAATTTCCACTGGCGTATTCCATATCCTTCTTATTTCGATTTTCGGGTCTTGATACTTATCAATTGTTTCTCCTTTCTCCTCTACTCTGGTGTCCCGTGGTATTGCGACATCAATGCGTGATACTTTGCTCTTGAGTTTGTTATTATTATCATTATTATTATTATTATTATTATTATTATTATTATTATTATTATGCAAAAATTCAAAGAAGGCAAACTAATAAGATAGTTAACCTGATGTAAGGTTAAACAAAATACCCATATTATATATTATATATATATATATATATATATATATATATATATATATATATATATATATATATATATATATATATATATTATATATATATATATATATATATATATATATATATATATATATATATATATATATATATATATATATTATATACATACACACACACATATATATATTCAAATGAAAGGAGGGCGCTACTATTTGACCCACACTGGTCAATTTGTAGCGGGGTTCGATCGCGATGTGGGTCAGAATTTTTATTTCTTTGAAGCAAGTGCTCGTGCGTTCATTAGTTCCGTCACACACACACGCACGCACAAGCACACACACACACACACACACACACACACACACACACACACACACACACACACACACACATATATTTATATATATATATATATATATATATATATATATATATTTATATATATATATATATATATATATATATATATATATATATATATATATATATATATATATATATATACACATATATGTTATATGTGTTATTTATATATGTAGGCATACTCGTGTGTGTTTTATATATACATACATATAATCTCTATATACTGTATATATATACATACATACATACATACCTATTTTAACTAGGCAAGACAAACATAATAAAACACAGATGAAAGCCATAAGAAAAGATAAAAATAAAACTCAGTGTCGTCGGAATTGGAGGCTCAAGGTTATATTCGACAGCCAACGACCACCACCACCGCCACATTCCAAGTCGACTGGAATGGCACCGCGTATCTGGAATTGATAAGGAGATTTGTAGGGTGGCGGGCGGCGGGGAGAATTCCAGGGACACCACCACCCCCCATTTTATTTCCTTCCTTTTATGGAATTAGTAACGTTCTTATTCTTCATTTCATGCTGTCATATGACTGAGAAGGTCTGTTGGTGAGTTTCACCAACGCTTCGTGACGTCAGTGCATCTCATGCGGTGCACTGTAGGCATTGTTTAAGGTTCTTGGCAGCGTGCCCTCGGCCTCTAGCTGCAACCCCTTTCGTTTCTTTTACTGTACCTCCTTTCATTTTCTCTTTCTTCCATCTTACTTTCCAGCCTCTCCTAACAATTGATTCATAGTACAACTGCTTTGAGGTTTTCCTCCTGTTACACCTTTCAGACTTTTTACTGTCAATTTCCATTTCAGCGCTGAATGACCTCATAGGTCCCAGTGATTGGTTTTTGGCCTAAATTCTATATTCAGTCAATCATTCAGTCAAACCAACGCTTCGTCAAATTAATAACTTTTTTCCGGACCTTTATTCTTCAACTTGCAGTGTTCTCAGAATGCCCTTTATCACATAGGGTCATCCCCATAGGTGGTGGGGTGTTAGTACCATCAGTACCCCTCACTTTATGTACTGTAGGCATTATTAAAGATTCTTTGCGGGGTCCCTTTGGCCCCTAGCTGCAACCCCTTTCATTCCATTTACTGTACCTCCTTTCATATGATCTTTCTTCCATCTCTTAATTCAGTATGACATCAGGAACTTTGAACTTGTGGCCTTTGAGAAAATTGTTTTTATACTTATCTGTGCGTGTTCCTGTAGCTGCAATGATGTCGGCTTCTGGAATTTTTTCAGAGATTGAAGTATCTTGTGGGATGTCATAAGGAAAGGTTCTTCTTCTTCTTCTTCTTCTTCTTCTTCTTTCTTCTTCTTCTTCTTCTTCTTCTTTCTAATGAACACCATATTCTTTTGAAGCTTGAATTTCAAGTCGGTGGCCCCTGTGGTGGGCTTGTTTCGTATGAATAGGCTTTATCTTCTGAATAATAATAATAATAATAATAATAATAATAATAATGATAATAATAATAATAATTTAATTACCTTATAATTCTTTCTAATGATAATAATAATAATGATAATAATAATAATAATAATAATTTCCCATTACCTTCTTATAATTCTTTCTAATGAACGCCATATTCTTTGGAAGCTTGAATTTCAAGTCAATGGCCCCGTTAGTGGGCTTGCTCCATATGAATATGGTTCATCTTCTGAATAATAATAATAACAACAACAACAGTAATCTTCCTTATTTTTTCTAATTTTAGTAACAACTCTAATATATGTGGACAAGAACAGCATAGAACGTTTGCGTGTGGTCGTAACGTCGCGTTTCATTCCACCGAAATCATTTTCTATTGTAGGCCGTCCACTTTCACGGAATCGAGAAGCCAGGGAATAATTTGACAGCCGCGTTTGGCGAGGATACTCGAATTATATAGAGCACCATCTGAATCATATAACCCACCAGGTTACATATTCATGTATATATGTCATATTGTAACCCCCTATTTAGCATTTGGCTGCCATACTTGGAAATATTATTTTGAAGACAGCACGCGCTGGTGGCCCATTGGTACCCTAGTGTTTTTTGTCGTGTGGGACAAGGATCGATTCCTGGTTCGCCTTTGGTTTTGTGGGCGATTTGTAATACGTTCTTGTGAAAACGGAAAAATGTTGGGGGCATTGCTTACTAAATTTATTTGTTTTTTTTTACAGTTTAGTCACTTTCTAATCATTAACTATTCGTCTCATAATTTCTTGCGTTAATTGATCTCTATTTGAAGTACTGCGAATGTTCCTGGCACTGATAATTATGTACTTTTTGTAACAGAGTAATTATACATATGAATGTCGCCTTTATTGAAAGTATTATTGTCAAGTGATTTTAACAGAGGGTCCCCACCTTTTTTTTTTGGGGAGGGGGTTATTTTCCTGGAAAAAATATAACTTGAAGGTTATTTCATTTTTAGTGTCTAGAGCAGTGGTTCTTAAACTTTTTTCAGTACCCGTACCCTTGATATCTCCGAAAATTTTCTCGTACCCCCATCCATATAAATAAAATACTAACATATGAAAAGGATTAGTGGTACAAACCTCGCTGAGAAATTATTAGATGTATTCAATTACTGAACAAAGATCCTTTTTTATTTAAAATGAAAAGTGTCAATTAGTAGGATACAATGAAAGCACATTATAACAGCAATTATGAGTAATACTACATTGTGCACACCAACACATTTTTAGTGGATCTTTTGTTGTTGTTTCTCATTAATGATGATGTTCAAACGAGGTACTTTTTACTTTCTCATGGTAAATATGCAATACCATTGCACTGGCGATGTCTCTTACCCCGAGATATAAGGTTTCGTGGGGTACAGGTACCCCAGGTTAAGAACTGTCTAAGAGCATTCTAAAGGGGTTAGAATGCTAATTTTCGTATTCTAAAATAAAATTCCTTTGGCACAGTGTCACCCGAGAACAGTTTTGGCATCTCGAGCGTTCGTCGCCAGACTTGGCTCCAAGTCCGAAAATCGAAGCCTTGCATATTCTTACCCGTGTGACACCATCTAAATCAGTGGTTCTCAAATTTTTGGGTATCTTTACCCCCTATCCCATTCCTCTTCAGGTTCTGTGAAGTTATAATGTAAAGGAAAGAAAAATATTGAAATGCTTTATTTCTAATGCATTTTATATGGAAGAAATTAATTTTACTTTTACTCAAGTCTTCAGAAATAAAGAATTCAGATTTTAGACATTATTCCTCTGACAAAAAATTAAAATTAAAGCATTGTTCCTTTTATTACAAAGTGGAATTAAAGTGCTTCGTTAACCCCCTAGAAGCGGCTTCATTAACCCCACGGGGCTAATTACCCCCAGTTTGAGAACCACTGATCTACCATTCGCTTATCCAAACCACTTCTTTTATCCGGACTTTGGACCGTCGGGCGACAATCCTTCTCTTATTTGGACCTCTTCTTTTATCTGGACTTGGGACCATCGGGCGACAATCCTTCTCTTATCCGGACCACTTCTTTTATCCGGACTTGGGACCGTCGGGCGACAATCCTTCTCTTATCCGGACTACTTTATTTATCCGACTTGGGACCGTCGGGCGACAATCTTCTCTTGTCCTGACCTCTTTTTATCCGGACTTGGGACCATCGGGCGACAATCCTCTTATCCGGACCTCTTCTTTTATCCGGACTTTGGACCGCCAGGCGGCAATCCTTCTCTTATCCGGACCTCTTCTTTTATCCGGACTTGGGACCGTCGGGCGACTATCCTTCTCTTATCCGGACCTCTTCTTTTATCCGGACTTGGGACCATCGGGCAACAATCCTTCTCTTATCCGCCTCTTCTTTTATCCGGACTTGGAACCGTCGGGCGACAATCCTTCTCTTAACCGGACCTATTCTTTTATCGGGAATTGGGACCGTCGGGCGACAATCCTTCTCTTATCCGGACCTCTTCTTCTATCCGGACTTGGGACCATCATGAGCTTGTAAACCACAATGGGAGATTTAATCATTATATAATGAAGCTTGCTTTGATGCTTGGCCATGTTAAAAGACATTATATTCACTGGAGTAACAATTATAATGAGATAACTTTAATCATCAGAAAGAACATAATGATCATCAAACCTATTATGATAATCATCGGATATATTAGAAATCAATAAACTAATTACATCCACGGGTGAATATATGCTGATTACCCCCGTGATGATCATTAATTACGTAGCGATTATCGTCCTCAGCCCGAGTTTGATGATGAACGACGTAACCATGATGATCGCACCGTTGATTATTAATTAATCAGTTGATAATTAGGCGGTAGTTCTGGTAATGCTTAGAAAGCCACCTGGAAGGGATGAATTGATATGGAAGTAACGTTTGTTTTGTGTCAGTTCGTGAAGTAAGTATGTATGTATGTATATATGTATGTATGTATGTATGTATATATATATATATATATATATATATATATATACATACTATATATTATGTACATATATATATAAATTTATATGTATATATATTCTATATATATACCTTGTATATATATACATATATATTATGTACATATATATATAAATTTATGTATATATATATATATATATATATATATATATATATATATATATATATATATATATATATATATATAGAGAGAGAGAGAGAGAGAGAGAGAGAGAGAGAGAGAGAGAGAGAGCTGTGCTTATTTGTCTATATCTCTGCATAAACTAGGAAAATAGAAGACGATTATGATACTAGTTGAACAGTGTATTTATATATATATATGTATATATATACATACATATATATATATATATATATATATATATATATATATATATATATATATATATATATATATATATACTGTATTACAAGTGAAAAATTGATTGTATGGTCGAATATGACATATTTTCTATTATTCCATTTCCTGGAAATTGGTTGCATTATAGAACATCGTTTGTTTATGTTGAACATGACATAACCTCATCTATTAGAAAGATTCGTTCTGGATGTTAAAACAGTACTTTCTTGTTAGTTTTCTGTAAAAGAAAACTATTGTGCCGGCTTTGTCTGTCCGGCCGCACTTTATTCTGTCCGCACTTTTTCTGTCCATCCTCAGATCTTAAAAACTACTGGTTTGTTGATCATCCACCCTCCAATCATCAAACATACCAAATTTCAGCCCTCTAGCCTCAGTAGTTTTTATTTGATGTAAGGTTAAAGTTAGCCATAACCGTGCTTCTGACAACTATATAGGATAGGCCACCACCGGCCTTTGGTTAGTTTCATGGGCAGCGGTTCATATAGTATTATACCGAGATCACCGAAAGATAGATCTATTTTCGGTGGCCTTGATTATACGCTGTAGCGGCTGTACAGAAAACTAGATTGCGCCGAAGAAACTTGGGCGCATTGTTTACTTGTTTCTATGACATGAAACCAAATGCCGTGTTGAGCATCACAAATTTAATTATTCTATAGGACTGTAAGTTATTTGATTGTTTGAACATCAAATTGTTAATTTTTAATTTTCATGATTAAAGAGTGGGTGATTGGTTGAATATTGAAGAGGGATTTTGAATTATGACTAGAAATCGTTCATTGGTTGAAGTTGGTTGAACCTCTTGATTGAGTTGGGCAGCACAATTTCTTGTATCTTACTCCGAGTCGGTTGCCAGAAATCAAAGGAATAATTTGCCCATTTGTCGTTTAGCTAGTTGCTCCAGTGGATTTAGTTGGGACATTACGTAATTCATATTTTATTAATCAGAGTCGATTGCCTGAAATAAATACAAAAATAATTTGCCAATTTGTCATTTAATTAGTCGAAATTTTATTTTTTGCCACTGGATTTAGTTGGTCATTACGTTCTTTTTTTTAATATTTTATCCGGAGTCGATTGCCTAAAATAGAAGAAAATAATTTTCCATTTTGTTATGGAACATCCTTCAGTCCCATTCCAGAATGAAAGAGAGAGAGAGAGAGAGAGAGAGAGAGAGAGAGAGAGAGAGAGAGAGAGAGAGAGAGAGAGAGAAAAGGAGGAAAACGCCGTTGAAAAGGAACGAGTGCCTGGAATCGAGGTCAAGAAGGCTTCAGGAATGGTTATTTTTAAGACAAGGC
>NC_089745.1:3973417-4020917 GCF_040412425.1 Macrobrachium rosenbergii | reverse complement strand
TTGGGAGAAATGGTATTCTGAAAGCGATTTATTTCTTTTCAGGCGTATGTTATACAATTTAAATTCCCAGAGAAATTTATTTGATTTATTCTGTCCGCCCTTCTTGAAGAAATTATTCCTTTTAAACGATTTTTTTTTTACTTGGGAGATGGTCTCTATCACATACTTTATTTTTGCATATTTTTGGTGTATTGTTCTGTTAATTACAGATTCGTTTTTATTCAGTGATCGCCCATAATATCCTTGTATTATTTCTCATAATATTATTGTCAATTTGCCTATGTTATTCTTGTCCTTTTCTCCCATAATATTCTCGTCTTGTATTTAATTTTTCATTTACTTATAATATTAATTTTTTCCAACATTATTATTTCTTTATGTTAGTCGATTTCCGTTTCGTATTTTGAACTGAACTTGAGGTTAAAATCCTTCGCTGTACTTTTGATATTTGAAAAGATCATTAATTTACAAATGATATTTTCAGTTTTGAAAGTGTTTCTACAAACTTAAATTCAGTTGAAAGGTCTTGAGTGTACGCTTGATATTTGAAAAGATCATTTATTGAATAGGTCAAGATTCAGCATTAGTGGAAAAATGATATTTTGACTTTTTGAAAACACCATTATAAATTTAATTCGAGATGAAAAGTCTTTAGTATAAGTTTTGCTTTTGAAAGGTCATTTACTCAATAGATGAAGATTCAGTATTAGTTTTATAGATATTTGTACTCTTTAAAATTCTATCACTATACTTCCAATATCACTTTGTATATAAAAAATCTTTATTATTATTTTATCAGTCTCGTCTCCCATTTACTAAATAGAAAGATTCAATATTAGTTTTAAAAATATTTTTATTACGCTTTGAAATTCTGCGTATCTATATTTCCAGTATCACTTTGTACATATAAAATCTTTATTATTATTTTAGCAGTCTCGCCTCCCGTTTACTAAACAGATAAAAATTCAGTATTTTATAAATGTTATTTTTACTCTTTAAACTTCTTGCTATCTGTATTTCCAATATCACTCTGTACACAGAAAATCTTTATTATTATTTTAGCAGTCTCGTCTCCCATTTACTAAATAGATAAAGATTCAATATTAGCTTTATAAACATTTTTAATCTTTAAAATTCTATCTATCTATATTTCCAATATCACTCAGCACACTGAAAATCTTTATTGTTATTTTAGCAGCCTCGTCTCCCATTTACTAAACAGATAAAGATTCAGTATTAGTTTTAAAAATATTAATTTTAGTCTTTAAAATCCCACCTATCTATATTTCCAATATCACTCTGTACACAGAAAATCTTTATTATTGTTTTAGCAGCCTCGGCTCCCATTTACTAAACAGATAAAGATTCAATTTTATAAATATATTATAAATATTTTATAAATATTAATTTATAAATATTATTTTTACTCTTTAAAATTCTATGTATCTACATTTCCAGCATCACTCTGTACACAGAAAATTATCATCATTATTTTAGCAGACTCTACTCCAGTCATTCTCTCCAGGGCATTCGCCTCTCTCACTTAAAAGTGGGGAATTTAATATGCAGTGAGTGACCAAGTGGTTAAACCGATGGCTCTGGAATAGTTATGCAGCTTTAAATATACAGACTGTGTGATCTCTGATTCAGGAGGAGGTGCGATGCTTTTATTTAAAAATAAAAAGATATTGAATATCAGCTGGTTATATATTCATTTTAAAAGTGTGTACTTGAAGTCTTAGGTGTGATTACATATATTTGTAGTATATATATATATATATATATATATATATATATATATATATATATATATATATATATATATAACAGGGATTGATTTTAAGCTATGATAGTATCTAACAGAGATTTTTTATTAAGAAAAGTTACAAGATTTCAAGGACTTTCTGTCCTCATCGTCCGGTAGTCGTAAAACAAAAAAGATTTCTTTATTACAACTACCAGGCGATGATGACAGAAAAGTCCTTGAAAGGTTGTAACTGTTTTATAAAGAAATATCTCCTTTAGATATTATCCTGCTTAAGTGAGGTCCTATTACTAATTGTACTAGTGTACTTGAATAATTTTGTAGAGGATACATATATATATATATATATATATATATATATATATATATATTATATATATATATATATATATATATATATATATATATATATATATATATATATATATATATATATACATACATACATACATACATACATACATACATACTTGTTTGTGTATAAATGCAAATATACACATGCCTGTGCAAAGAGAGAGAGAGAGAGAGAGAGAGAGAGAGAGAGAGAGAGAGAGAGAGAGAGAGAGAATTGCAAGTTCAGTAAAGGTCACGTATTAAGGGGGGGGAGTTCAGATCTTAGTGGCTTGTTGACGACACTTGTATGGTTATACAAAGCGGCGGCTCTTAGTCTCTTGTAGCCTTTCACCTGCAGGAGTACAATCCCCCCCCCCTTTTTTTTTACTCAGGTGTGACACAGGTAATCTGTGACAGCTAATTGTATATTTTTCGTCTGTGATTTGTGTGTAGTTGCTTTTTTCTTCGTGG
Source organism: Macrobrachium rosenbergii (assembly GCF_040412425.1). Classification (NCBI taxonomy): domain Eukaryota; kingdom Metazoa; phylum Arthropoda; class Malacostraca; order Decapoda; family Palaemonidae; genus Macrobrachium; species Macrobrachium rosenbergii. The sequence continues at coordinate 4,018,348 of NC_089745.1, read as the reverse complement.
GGCTCTTTTAGTCATTATTTCTGCTTCTTCGTTTTTGTATTGTTTTGTGTGTATACGCCATTTTTGTTTGTATATTTTCCACATTTGTTTATTCTTCTTTGTGTACGTTTTTAGTTTTCTGTAAAAGAAAACTATTGCGCCGGCTTTGTCTGTCCGTCCGCACTTTTCCTGTTCCGCCCTCAGATCTTAAAAACTACTGAGGCTAGAGGGCTGCAAATTGGTATGGTGATCGTCCACCCTCCAACCATCAAACATCCAAATTGCAGCCCTCTAGCCTCAGTAGCTTTTATCCTATATAATGTTGAGGTTAGCCATGATCGTACTTCTGGCACCGCTATAGGTACCAGCAACACATGCCACCACTGGATCGTGGCTGAGTTTGATGGGCCGCGACTAAGAGTTTCATGGGCGTGGGTGAGGTCGCCACCGGACCGTGGCTGAAAATTTCATACAGAAAACTCGATTGCGCCGAAGAAGCTTCGGGGCTTTTTATACTTGTTTGTTTTTGCTGTTTGTGGTTTGTCTTTTCTTTTCGTGCTTTAATTCGTGTCTCCTTTGTTTGTGATCTTTCTTGTTTAAGTATCTGTGTGTATCTAATTACCTCGGACTCAGGTGATCACCTTGAAGGTATCAGTCAGGTATATATATATATAATTATGTACATATATATATATATATATATATATATATATATATATATATATATATATATATATATATATATTATATATATATATATACATATACATACATATACATATATTTAATATTTTTTAAGCAGAATTTTATTTAGCAGAATTAAATCTAAAAATATATATGATTTATTATAATAAAAAAATATTTAGTTAAAAATAGCTGAATAACATTTTTCTTTATATACACACATATATGTATATATATTATATATATTTGATCACATATATATGTATATACATATATGTATGTGTATATGTATGTATATGCACGCATATTGCATACTATTACATACATATGTTTGCATATACGAGTATATACTTACATACATACACACACACACAACACAACTGCAGGTCGATGCACACGTATCTACAAAGTCTGTCCGCAGGGAAATGGCTGATGGCACTTAGCGTTGTGGAACAGCGTCCTGGTTCACATTACGTCGCTGTAAATTCCGAATTGAGCGCATATAAATGAGTTCGCTGGTGCAAGCGGCGGTTCATTAACGCTATGGAAATGACCAGTCGAGTCTAACTGACGTGCAGCAGGTCTTTACCTTGGTGATTTAATAGTAATGGATATATACATGTATATGTATATGTATATATATATATATATATATATATATAATATATATATATATATATATATATATATATACATATATATATATATATATATATATATATATATATATATATATATATATATATATATATAGAAATGATCAACACACAGTCACGTGTGGAACAGAAATAAATTTCTGACTCGCGTCAGGATCGAACTGGCCTTTCAACTGAAAAACAAAATTATCACAAAGCATTCGCTTGCCCAGGCAACCTGCAGTTGCTCTCAGGTTCCAACTTCTTTTAGACTTGCTTATGGCCTAGTGGGCAGCGCCCGCCTTTCACCTTTGAAAAAGACCTGGGCCTGATCCTGTGAGTCAGAAATGTCATTTTGTCAGTTGTTGTCAGATCCCCACATTACTGACTTCGGCCATAGAAAAATCTTTGATGATGTTTCAGTTACCGGTACAAAAAATGGGGCTAATTTTTGAAAGAAGGCTTAGTCTATTTTATATTGATCCAGGATTATAATTTTATTTTTTTTTAAGAAGCTGCCTGGTACAATGTCGATGCATCATTTTAAGAGGTGTGAAGCTTTCAGTAGGACGAAAGTAATATTTTATACAGATGTGTCTTATGTACTGGCGTACACATTAATGCAACTACAGCTTTGCACAATTTGCAACTTTCATTAATATCTTGACAATAATAATTTGTGAATTTGCGTAATCAGCATATTTTCTCAATTGACTTTCACTAACATCTTGACATGAATAGTTTGTGAATTTGTGTAAGCAGGAAATTTTCTCAACTTATTTTCTCTAATATCTTGACATTAATAATTTGTGAATTTGTGCAGCTAGCAGATTTATTCAGTTTATATTCACTGATATCATGACATTGATGATTTGTGAATTTTTGTAATTAGCAAATTTTCTCAATAAATTTTCACTGGTATCTTGATATTACTAATTTGTGAATTTGTGTAATTAGCAAATTTTCTCAATTTATTTTCACTAATATCTTGGCATGAATAGTTTTTTTGAATTTGTGTAATTTGTGTATGTGTTCGTGAAAGTGTAAAGCATTTCCTCTCGATTCATCAGCCCGTCGTCGGTTTTGTTGCCTGTGAAGACGATAAAAATCTGTCCCTGGGTTTTTTCCCCCCCCTGGATTTTTTCCCAACAGTTTTTTCCCTCCGAGTTCCAGAGCTGCAACTTTAAAATAACTTTCCCTTTTTGCCCTCTGGGATTTTTTCCCTCTTCCCGCTCGCAAATTGCTGAGCATTTTATTCGGTCTAGAACAAATTGTCGAATGTTTTTTAGGTTATAAAAATAAAAAAAAAGAAAAACCTTAGTCATGAGAATGGGTTGGATGGAAGTTTTTTTTTTTGGTACTTCCCGTTTTTTTTATTTAATCCCCATTTTAAGGGGAAACTAATCTGAAGTCAGACTATTATGTTTCTTGAGGCTTAGTTCGTTTTCCAAATTTTTTTTTAAACAGTCCTTTGTGTTCCGATTCCTTTCATTTACTCTGTTTCTCATATATCTCTAATTCTCTAACTATCTATCTATATATCTATCTTTATATATGTATATCTGTATATATGTTTATATATTATATTGTGTATGTATGTATGTATACGATACACACCTCCTTGAGGGGAAAAGGATTGAAGTATATACATGCATTTATCTCTCTCTCTCTCTCTCTCTCTCTCTCTCTCTCTCTCTCTCTCTCTCTCTCTATATATATATATATATATATATATATATATATATATATATATATATATATATATATATATATATATATATATATATATATATATATATATATATATATATATATATATATATATATATATATATATATATATATATATATATATATATGCATGCTTGTAGCATGGTTGCATGACAGTACATCCATACAATTGTCATCCTGAAATGGTGGAACCACACACAACAAAATAAAAGCAAACGCACGTTTGCCAAATCTCGTCTTATACCATAATCCACTGTCTTTGAAAAGTTACTTCAGCCACTGCCGTCTGGGATATGTGTCCTTTCTCTCTCTCTCTCTCTCTCTCTCTCTCTCTCTCTCTCTCTCTCTCTCTCTCTCTCTCTCTCTCTCTCCTTCCCCTGAGAAGTCGTGTCGTTATTACAGAGAATATTAAACTCCTCGGTGACTTTCAGTAGATCTGTCCCTAGGTCGGGGGGCAAACTGTCGCGAAACTTTGTCCCGGCAATTTGCTTAAAAGCGCCCTGCCCTTTTGCCTTAATCTCTCTCTCTCTCTCTCTCTCTCTCTCTCTCTCTCTCTCTCTCTCTCTCTCTCTCTCTCTCTCTCCTTGCAGTCTTCGTTGCTTGTTTTATGTATTATTTCTATTTATAATTCTATCATTGTTCCAATCTCTTGTGCGTTCTTTTATATCAATATATAAAAAAGGCTTACATATCAAGTCCACATTGTACGCGCGCATTTTCTTCGGTAGGAATAAATTCCCGCAAGAAAAGCCTAGGGAGAATTCAGTCTTCCGTCTAGGGGGCCGGGTGGAAACGACGGGGTTGGGGCGGGGAAAATTCCGCCCCCTTCCCCCACGACATGTTCACAGGGGAAGTTATTGCAGACTTTTTGACGGGGAATTTTCATTACGGTTGTACGTCGTCGGCAGCTGTTTTCCAGTTGCTCTCTTTTTTGTATTTATTTTTTTTTTCATTCCCCTTTCTTTCCCCGAACTTTTGCAGCCGGAATAATTGTAACGGAGTTCCGTGATTGTCATTTGCGAACGGAGGCTTTCCGTGTTCGCTTTTTTTTTTTGTGTGTGTTTTTGTTTTTTGGTGTCTTTTATTGGGATGGAAAACTTTCTCTCTTTCTGCCACCTTTATTTACTTTTTTTTTTTTTTTGGCAATGACGTTTGACGTTCGTCTTGTTTCATGAAGATTTTATTTTGCTACAATTTTTTATGTTGTCGGTTTATTGCTATTTGGTCCTGCATGATTGTTGTCCCATTATTTAAATCGTAATTGTTTAATATTTTAAATTTTTTTTTATGGTTGCTCTATTGCTATTGGGTCCTGTGTGATTGTTTTGTCATTCATTTGCTTGTAAATGCATATTATTATTATTATTATTATTATTATTATTATTATTATTATTATTATTGAAACCTATTCATAATAATAATAATAATAATAATAATATAATATAATAATAATAATACATTACAATAATTATTATTATTATTATTATTATTATTATTATTATTATTATTATTATTATTATTATTATTATTATTATTATTATTCAGTAGGCGAAACCTATTCATAATCAACAAGCCCACCAACGGGGCCATTGACGTGAAATTCAAGCTTCCAGAGAATATTACGGTGTTCATTAGGAAGAGGTAAGAGGAAGTAAAGGGAAATACAGAAAGACGAGATCCCACTTATTAAAAAGGAAACAAATTATTGAATCAATAAGTAAATAGATCAGAATGTATGAAAATGCAAGAGGAATAGTATTAGGGTAGTAACGCAATGCATTTTCAGATATGTGATCTTTTAATTTAAGTTAATATACACTGGGCACATATGTTTATTATCTTGAATATTGTATATATATGTTTGCTTTTATGTATATTATTCATCCTGACCCTTTGCCGTGATAAAGGTTGATTCCAGAGGATTTTAAGACTCATCAAGACTGTTGGGATGAAGTTGCTAGCCATATGCCCTTCTCCACGGCGAACACTCACAGTAGTTGACTATCTGTCAGGTACATAAATCACTGTTTAGGTCAACAAATATATATATTATATATATATATATATATATATATATATATATATATGTATATATATAGCAGACACAACATTCACACACACACATGCACATTACACACACAAGTAATATATATATATATATATATATATATATATATATATATATATATAGAGAGAGAGAGAGAGAGAGAGAGAGAGAGAGAGAGAGAGAGAGAGAGAGAGAGAGAGAGAGATAGTTCATACCCAGTTTACGCTTCTTGATCCCTGGGGTTGACCCATCTCAAAGGAATTACTCACTGTGCAGTTAGTCGGACTACGATGGCTGCCGATTGAGTGAGCTCAGGTGCAGCAATATCTAAAAATCATGGTGTATGAACCTGCCTAGTAAGGCATGTTTGAGATGGTGATGCTGGGATAAATGAGTAAAAGAAATAACAATTCCATTATACAGAGATGAAGATGATAGAGTGTACTGTAGGAGTTATAGGGTCATAATTCCATAGAATATAAGGGACAAAGTATGGTAGCGTTATGATTAAGAAGGTAAGCAAGATGACGAGAATGATTGTTAAGTGGGAGGAACAAAATGGATTTAGATGAGAAAGAGGGCGTGTATAGAATAGGTGTGTGTTATGAAAATAGATATCTGAGAAATTAATAATCAAAGGGAGAAGATTTTTATGTCGCTTATATGAACCCACAAAAAGTGTATGAAAGGATTGAGATACATGTATTGGTTGCGTTTTGTCTTCATTTCTGTTTAATATCTTTATGGATAAAGTAATAGAAGAGGACAGTTGATGTATACATATGTATATATATATGAATGATATAATATATATATATATATATATATATATATATATATATATGTATACATATGTATATATATGTATATATATGTATATATATGAATATATATATATATATATATATATATATATATATATATATATATATATATATACATATACACAAACACAAAACACACATATATAATCAATTGGGAGTCATGACATTATTATGTCGACACGTTTAAATCGCAGGAACCATGCGACCTGTTTTAGCAAAACCATTCCGCGAGCGTCAGCTAATTTACTCTTGCATGAATATCCGGCGGCGGCGCTGATTGAAATCGAGCTTGATATCCTCAATTGCATTTAAAAAGAGAGAGCGAGAGAGAGAGAGAGAGAGAGAGCGAGAGAGGGAAATAAACAATGTTAATTGATATTTGAGCGATTTTGTGTCATCACGCTGCTAGAATGGAATTTAATTAATTCGTTGAGCGCTGGAGGAGGGAGGAGGGATGCTGGGGGGAGGATGGAGGTGGTGGGAGGGGAGGGGAGGTGGGATACTTCAGGGCGATGTGCAGGGACCGTCACCGAATGCGATTTTAATCGCTGGATGGCGGCGGTGAGGGCGAGCGGTAATGATGATGATGATGATAATGATGGTAATGATGATGATGATGATGATGAGGAGGAGGAGGAGGGTGCTGCTGTTAATTGGTTTTAAACATAATCGTTAATTGTTCCTCATCTTGTCTGTGATTAAGCTCTCTCTCTCTCTCTCTCTCTCTCTCTCTCTCTCTCTCTCTCTCTCTCTCTCTCTCTCTCTCTGGGCGCTCATATGAATATACTGTATAAATTGATATACACAATATACTGTAGATATGGATATATACACATATGCAAACACGCACACATCTATCTCATTATATATATATATATATATATATATATATATATATATATATATATCATATATAAACATATATATATATATAAAATATATATATATATATATATATATATATATATATATATATATATATATATATATATATATATATATATATATATATATGCATTGAGAGAGAGAGAGAGAGAGAGAGAGAGAGAGAGAGAGAGAGAGGGAGAGAGAGAGAGAGAGCTGGGGTAACCGTGAACGTAATTATTTAATCGTCAGTAGCAGTACCTGTAGCTGCGAAGTGCTCATATGTAATTATTATTATTTGAAAGTTATCTACAGTGACTGTCATATCGTCAGGCCACGGCCTAGTCTTTAAGACGTAGGCTGGGATTCTAATTTTTCTTTGACTGAACAACTTGCTTGAGGAACTTTGAAGGCTTTTTGATAGCCTTACGACAAAAAAAAAAAAAAAAAAGAGAGCTCAGGCTTATGATGGCATGTTTGTTTTGTATTTAATATTTTGGTTTCTGTTATTTTGCATTTTATAGGTTCGTTGGGAAATTCTCACATATACCAAGATAACATGCTGTAAGTGAGAGTCTCACTTACAGAGTAGAAACAGGTTTATTACAATTGAAAATATATCACCTCCTTCATGGATGTTGGAAATTTCAGTATTCATCCATGATTGTAAGTCCACTATAGATGAAAAAATGAATTAAATTTTGTGGTTGGGGACTGGTATTGGCCAAGGCATTATTATTATTATTATTATTATTATTATTATTATTATTAATTCTGGGTTTTCGTGTCTAGTAGTTTGTGATAGTTAAATGTTGGTGTATATTAAATGTAGACTTTCTGTGCTTCAGTATGGAAAATTGATATATATAAACATATATATATATATATATATATATATATATATATATATATATATATATATATATATATATATATATATATATATATGTATATATATATTATATATATATATATACATACATACATATATATATGAATGTGTATATATATATGTATAATGCTATATATTATCTATTTATTTATATATATTATATATATATTTACTCATTTATTTATTATGGTAACTTTCTCTTAATCAAGTTACAGAAAATTCCGCCATGTAGCATTCATTTTATGCCCATTATCTCCCAGGAACCGGCTACCCGAGAATAGCCCTTTGTAAATGAAATTTCGCTTAGATTAAGTTCTACCTCGTTACACGTGAGTCTCGCTCCTTTTGTTATTTAAAAGCCGGTATTTTCGGCGTCTTTGGAAGTCATACCGAAATTTTCATAAGCAAGGATCACCGTAATACCAAAGGCCAAAGCCAGGCTAGGGTTAGTAATGGCCAAATTATCGCGTTCATTTAAGAGGGTTATCACGGGTAATCATGCCACCGCGGTTAAGGCTGAGGAAGCTTTTGCGGGAAAGCTTGCTTGCAGTGAGAAATAAGATGAATAAGCTGTGTGGGAGAAGCTTGAAAAAGCTTTGGCGTTCAGCAACGGTCGATTTGGAGCCTGGGGACGAAAATATTTTTTTTTTCTTGCAAATGACATAAAGCCTGGAAATATTTTTTTTTTTTTTGGCAAATGACAAAAACAGTTTTTTTTTCCGGTCAACAGAGATATAAGCTATGTGGGAAAAGCTTGAAAAGTTGAGGGCATTCAGGAACAAAACTTTTTTTTTATTTTTCTGCAAATAACAAGTTTTTTTTTATTTTTCTGCAAATAACAAAAACAGTTTTTTTTTTCCGCAGCCAACAATACCGCTGCCGGGATAATAGGAGATTTACAGCCTGACCTCATTCTAGGTCACACAATTGTCCATTAGACTTTTAGCTCTCAGCCGTGCGAAATTTTTCATTGTTGAATCCTTTTGGGATTTATGGATTTTTAATGTGCCGGGGGTGGTGGGGAAGGGATGGTTTTTCCCTCTCCTTAAATCCGCGCGTGACGTCATCTTTCGTATTTAGGTGAGTTTACTTACTCTTACGCTTATCATAAAGGGTTTGTGTGTAATAAAACGCGTTTATGATTAAATGTGTAAAATTTACCGGATTGAACCTAAGCTGTGAGTCGACTGTTGTGGGTTGCAAAGCAGGATAGAGAAGGGATTTGGTTGGCACAGATAAGTATATAATGTGTGTTTATTATATATATATATATATATATATATATATATATATATATATATATATATATATATACTACATACATACATACACATACATATTTCCCAGAAGAAATTAAATAGACTTAACAAGTCAGTCATAACCATTTACTATCAAAGCACTGTGATGCCAACTCGCACCATATCTGGTTGCCTCTGTTGGCGTAACGTGACTGCATTATCATTAGCGATGCCCCGTGCCATGGCATGCCCATTAGGCCTGATCACTGCACGTTGGCTCACCTGTTTGTTTGCTACACCCAGGTACGTTCCTTTGTTTTATTTATTCGTTTATTTATATAATATATTTATTTATTCATCTATTTATTTATATGTTTGTTTAGTTTCTCAATCTGGGAAGATAATAATAATTTTGGTGTGTTTGTTCGCAAAATATCGTGATATCCCGAGTGCGATGAAAATTTGGCAGTTTGTCGTCATGGAAATCATCTCGCCCATTATGGATCGTAAACTTTAGACCTCGGAAGCATTCTCGTCCTCGCGGAAGGTTCGGTAATTATATTTTTTAGTAATTGTAATAATTGCTTCCGCTGACAAAATCTGACTGAAACCGAAATAGCTGCTCTTGTAAATAGCAAAAGTTTCAGGAAACTGGAAGTGTCGGGAAAATGTTAGGACGCCACATGTGCACTCACACACACATATATATACATACACATATATGTGTGTGTATTATATAAACAGTATGTATATATACATATAATGTATATATACATACATATGTATATATGTGCATGTATGTATGTATTTGTTTGTATGTTTGTGTGTGTGTAGAGAGAGAGAGAGAGAGAGAGAGAGAGAGAGAGAGAGAGAGAGAGAGAGAAGAGGTATTTGTAACCCACAGAGCAATTCATTTCATGCGGTTTTTTTTTTTTAGAGATTTTTCCCATTTTTCCCTTGATTTCGTTACATGCTCCTATTTTAACAGCGTACTTTTCAGGAGTACGTGAATAGACTTTCCACAAAAGCTCAGCGGGGTAGAACTTTTGTGACGTCTCCCCTCGTGCATTGAATGATATCCCTTGATATATATATATATATATATATATATATATATATATATATATATATATATATATATATATATATATATATATATATATATTATATATACACACACATACATATACTGTACGGAGTATATATCTGTAAGGCGACTGTTTGATTGGCTGGATTAAGTGTTGTTCGGATTGTACGGTGCTGTTTCATGTTTATTGGTGTGTTTATTCATTTTTATGTTCTCACCTTTGTAATTGTTTTATTGTATTGTTTTAAAGTTTATTTCTATCGTTGCTTCTCTTTGTAATTTTTTTTATTTCGTATTTCTGTTTTCCATTCTACTGAATTATATGACTTGTATTTATTTCTCTCTTGTTTGTTTATTAATTGTTGATTGTATGATGAAGCTACGTTGATTGCTTGGATTTAATTGTTGTTTGTTTTCTCTTTGCAGGTTGGTTTGTGATTGTGGCGCCTTGTCTGTTGGCCGGATATTAAGGTCAGATAGTCACCCAGTAAATAGGTGGATTCATGCAAGGCAGGAGAGAGAAGGCATATACCTTTATTCTCTCTACTCTTCTCTTCTCTCTATGTATGCAGGGAGAAGATCATGTGTGAATTACTCTCTCTCTCTCTCTCTCTCTCTCTCTCTCTATATATATACTGTATATATATACTGTATATACATGTACCTATATATATATATATATATATATATATATATATATATATATATATAAAGTATATACAACACTGAAAACATTATAGTTAAGCTTATTACTTGTTTTTCTAGTTCTAAAACACCAAGTTGGAATACCTTTTTCATTTCACCTTGACGGTGTTGTGAAACATTTAGGCGAGTTATTTTTCACTTCTCTGCTTCCACACAACACTTTTGCTTAGAGACTGAGAGTGGTATGTGCTTAGTCTCTGTAATAACTTTAATACCAGAATTACTTTTATTCAGAAACTCAACTTTATTTTAATTAATTCGTATGAAAGGATTTGTCTGGAAGGAAATATTGCACCATTAATGTTTTTTCTTTTTTATTACAATGAGTATATGATAAGGAAATTTCATTATAATATAGTATTTCATTATAATAATGTAAAATGGCTGGTAACTCAGAATTGTGTTTTTATGTAAGTTTATAATATGTAATGTAAGTTTTATATGTGTTGTTTATAATGAATGGTTTGAATATAATGAATGTATAATGAGGGCTTTAGTTGAATTTTTTTTATATCAGACTAAGGGTAAATGAGAAATTAATTATGCATTGTGCAACTTTTCTAGGAAAGGGGTTATACAAAGTTTATAAAGAAAATCTTGTCAGGATATATTGTCTGTTACGAAAGGCTACATATATATATATATATATATATATATATATATATATATATATATATATATATATATATATAAATATATAATATATATATATATATATATATATATATATATATATATATTTATCTATATATATATATTTAATATATATTATATAATATATTAAATATATATATATATGTTTATATATATATATATATGTATTATATATATATATATATATATATATATATATATATATATATATATATATATATATATATATATATATATATATATATATTACACTTGTCAGATTCGTTGTATATTATTTAATGAAAGCTCTTAGATATTCATTTGCATGTTCAATGTTAAACAGCGCTTAATAATTAAGGAAAGCCTATTTAGTGTAGTTATTGCATAATAGAAGCTCTTATGAGAATAGTTATTGGGTAATGCCAGTAATAATATTTTGAGGGGTGAGAAGTGTAAATTTAATTATATTTTATACTGAAGTATGGAATGCGAAATGAAAATTTAAAAACAGTTGATAAACGAAATTATATATAAAAGTTATACTTGTAAATGTACAGTGAAAATTCTAAGCATATATGTTTGAAAATTCTAAGCATACTTGTGCCCTAAAATGGAAGATTGCAGTATCTGCAGAAATAAAAAACTGAGAAAAATGGTAGATACTCCTTGCCTTACTACTGATTTTGCGGATACTGCAAAATGGAGCCCCCTAAATACTCTTGGAAAGCATCGAAGAATCACTCTGAAACTGCAGTAACTTGTGTATTAGAGTTTCAGGAGCCCAATAGGTGGCATATGTCAGTTTCGAAAATTTTGCAGACACTGCAGTTTTCCATTTTAGGTCAGATACGCTTTCTGAAAATAATGAACGTATAATGAAACTTTCCATCAATATATGAAATGTAGAAGTCTTCAGAAGTGTCACTCGATGTATAAAACAGTGTATAATAGAAACCGTAATAGATTATTGTTTAACATGAATCTGATTGCAGTGATGAATGTATTATTAGATTATTAAAAAGAAATATGTTAGACGAGCATAAATGTGTCATGTGTGGATGTTATATAGTGAAAATAATTTCAGAATAATATAGAATAATATATATCTTACTCTGATAGCACGTAATAAAAGTTTCCGTAGTATTCCACAACTTATCGTTAGCATTCTATATCAGGTCTTAGTAGAATAATTGTACAGTGAAATTATGATGAGAATCACAGTGCAGAGATACAGTGAAAATCTTACTATGACAGTGATCTGTTAAAATTCTCGTCTATATCCTGGCCTAGGGAACAGAACCGTCGTTCTGGAATAGTTTATGCGGGAAGCCAGCCTCTGTTCCGGTGCCATGTTTCACCGAAAAATTCATCTCTCTCTCTCTCTCTCTCTCTCTCTCTCTCTCTCTCTCTCTCTCTCTCTCTCTACAACATTTCCTTACCTGTTTCACTGTGCATTTGTCGTAGGTCCGAAATTCTCTCTCTCTCTCTCTCTCTCTCTCTCTCTCTCTCTCTCTCTCTGTGTGTGTGTACAGTGGTACAGTATCTCCATCCCTATTTTACTATAGATTTGTTATAGGTCATAAAAAGTAGTCTCTCTCTCTCTCTCTCTCTCTCTCTCTCTCTCTCCATTAAATCCTTGTTTTAGTGTGGATTTGTTGTACGTCAAAAGAGTCAATTCTCTCTCTCTCTCTCTCTCTCTCTCTCTCTCTCCTCCAGTAAATCCTTGTTTTAGTGTGGATTTGTTGTACGTCAAAAGAGCCAATTCTCTCTCTCTCTCTCTCTCTCTCTCTCTCTCTCTCTCTCTCTTGTGTGTGTTCAGTTGTTGCAAGGTCCGGTAGTACTTGTAAAGAACGTGTTATTTTTCTCCGTGGTCCGGTTTGGCACCGAACTGGGGCATTTAAAGACCAATGAAATCCGGGTAGATTGGGCACTGCACATCGCTGGGTGAGGTCAGGTTCTCCTGATTTTTCTTTTCATTTCCGTTTTCACCTTTTTTTCCTTTTTTTTAGCTTTCTTATTTTGTTATGCTTGAACTTTTTCTTATATATTTCTATATTTACTTTTTAATTCTCACTTTAAAAAGCAACTTATGACTTATTTTTATTCCTTTTTCTTTTTTAGCTTCCCTCTCTCTTTTGTTATAGTTACGCTTTTTATTTTATATTATGATGTTTTACTTTGTAATTCTCATTTTGACGTTTGCTCTATAATTTATATAACCTTTTCTGAGCTTCTCTCTTTTGTTGTACATAAACTTTTCTTGTATTTTTCAATTTTTACTTTTTAATTATCATTTTGACGTATATAACCTTTGTTTTAATTCCTTTTGTCGTTTTTAGCTTCCCTGTTTTTTGTTGTACTTTAAATTTTTCTTTTATAATTCAGTGTTTTAGTTTCAAGTATCACTTTTACTTTTGTTCTGTAAGCTATAACGTTTTTTTTTTATATTTATATGATGATTTTTGGTTATACTTCAACTTTTACTCGTTAGCTCATTTTAAAGTTTTTATTTTATTTGTTAGCATTTTTTCTTCTTGTACCTGTTTACTTTTTAGTTGTCTGTAAAAGAAAACTATTGTGCCGGCTTTGTCCGTCCGCACTTATTTCTTTCCGCCCTCATATCTTAAAAACTACTGAGGCCAGAGGGCTGCAAATTGGTATGTTGATCATCTACCCTCCAGTCATCAAACATACCAAATTGCGTCCCTCTAGTCTCAGTAATTTTCATTTTATTTAAGGTTAAAGTTAGTCATAATCGTGCTTCTGGCAACGATATAGGATAGGCCACCACCGTGCCGTGGTTAAAGTTTCAATGGCCGCGGCTCATACAGCATTAAACCGAGACCACTGAAAGATAGATCTGTTTTCGGTGGCCTTGATTATACGCTGTAGCGGCTGTACAGAAAAGTCGATTGCGCCGAAGAAACTTTGCAGCATTTTGTACTTGTTTAATATTTGTTCTTTATTTACCTGTTAACATTTTTATTTACGGTGCGATTTGGAGGTTTAACGTTTCTCTCGGGTTCGCCATTTATGTGTTACTTCATAATCGACAATTATAATTATTTTTGTATCGTTTTCCATTTTATTCAAATTGTGCTAGCTCGCGACCTTTACTTGTTACTGTTTCAAATCTTTTTTTTTTTATTGTAATTGTGTTTTATTATTTTTTTTTATCGCTGTTGTGTTTAATAGTTATTTTTGAAATTTCTTTGATAATTACTCATTGTTTAATTCTGTCATTGTATATGTAGGTGTTCCTTTTATACATATTTGTTAATGATATCGAGAGCTTTCTTGTATGCAGTGATCTGGTTTCTTTCATGTTTTATGTAAATACTTTCTTACATTTTTATGTAAATACTTTCTTACATTTTTACATTTTTATGTAAATACTACATCCATCTGGTCCACCGGAATGAATTTCGGGTTTAGAATATTTCGACATGTAATACATTAGTATGAAGCAAAAAACAAAATGTAAATTTCTGTTTTCTTCTAATGACGTGTTAGGAATTATAGCTTCTCTCTCTCTCTCTCTCTCTCTCTGTGGTGCTTTCATTCTTGATCCCTCTCACTGGATGGTAGAACAATCAATATCTTTCTCTTCCCAATCGTGAGAGAGAGAGAGAGAGAGAGAGAGAGAGAGAGAGAGAGAGAGAGAGAGAGAGAGAGAGAGAGAGAACGTTGATTGAATTTTCCCCCCTTGTCTTGTGAAAATAAAAAAAGATGGTCCCGGAAAAAAGAAAGGGTCTTTGTAAAAAAAAAAAAAAAAAGGTTTGGAGGGGAAGTTACACCATTTCTGAAAGCATGACTAACCCATATCTCTCCTCCATACAATCCACGCGTGTATAATTTGATCCCCACCCCCCATACACGCGTGTATACCTTGATCCTTCCCCATACACAAATATACACAGTCGCGCTCAGGGAAAGTTAAGAAAGTGGTTTTTCTTAGTCATTTATAGACTTGAAAAGTTCTTATGTAATTAGTTTATACAAGAATACGGTAAATGACATACAGATGCACTTGAGTTTCACCAAATATGTACATTTTCTTGGGGTATGGAGATCGTGTTTATAAAGTCTTATTGATATAAAATCATTTTATAATGATATCAAATCAATTTATAACGCCTGAATGATATCAAATCATTTTATAATGCCGCAGTGATATCAAATCAATTTATAACGCCTGAATGATATCAAATCATTTTATAACGCCTGAATGATATCAGATAATGTTTTAACGCCTTAATGATATAAAATCATTTTATAAAGCCTTAATGATATAAATAATTTTATATCGCATTAATGATACAGAATCATTTTATAATGCTTTAATGATATCAGATCATTCTGTAAAGTCTTTATGATATAAAATCATTTTATAACGCCTCAATGATATAAATTCATTCTATAAAGCCTTAATGATATAAAATCAATTTATAACGCCTGAATGATATCAAATAATTTTATAACGCCTTAATGATATCTAATAATTTTTTAACGTATTAGTGATATAAAATCATTTTATAAAGCCTTAATGATTTAAAATCATTCTAAAACGCCTTAATGATATAAAACCATTTTATAACGCCTAAATGTTTTAAATAATTTTATAACGCCTCAATGATATAAAATCATTTTATATTGCCTTACTGATATAAATAATTTTATAAGGTCTTAATGGTATAAAATAATTCTGTAACGCCTTAATGATATAAAATAATTTCATAACGCCTTGATGTAAATAATTTTATAGCGCCTGAATGATATAAAATAATTTTATAACACCTGAATTATATAAAATAATTTATAACGCCTTAATATGTAATAATTTTACCGTCATGAAAAACAGAAATAAACTTAAGATTACTATTTTCATGACGATTTAATGATTTTATATCGTCAGCAAGGCATTATAGACGTGGTTTCCATTCCCAAAAGTAAGTATGCATATTTGGTAGTTAATTACGATATTCATGACTAAAAAAATAATTTTATATCGTCGACAAGGCGTTATAAACAAGTCCTCCATTCCACAAAGACAATGTGTATATTTGGTAGTTTAAATTCTGTTGTAATGACAATTTAATGATTTTATATCATCAGCAAGGCTTTATAAACTTGGCTTCCATACCCCAAAGTAAATGTATATATTTGACAGTTTAATCCTTTTTTTTCGTGACGTTGAAATGATTTTATATCTATAAACATGGTCTCTAGTCCCTAAGTAAATTTGTTTATCTGACAGTTTCATCATTCTTTGCATGCCGGTAAAATAATGCGTTATAAACATGGCTTCCATTCCCCAAAGTAAATTTAAATGTTTGGCAAGACTGAAGTACCACGTTTTGTCATTTCCATTCATCTTATTCGCGAGTAGATTAAATGGCATTAATATTCGCGTCCGTAAACATCACGTCACGAGCAAGAAACACGACTCGATCGCGTTTGGCGAACCGCTCTCTCAAATCAGATTCATGAGGCCTCGCTGAGCGGGAAAAAGAAAGGGCTTATAAACTGGGCCCCCCCCCCGAGAGAGAGAGAGAGAGAGAGAGAGAGAGAGAGAGAGAGAGAGAGAGAGAGAGAGAGAGAGAGAGAGAGAAGGGATCTGATTCCTTTTGCAAGTCGATGTCAATACTCCTCGGAGAGGGATCGAGCAAACAGATGAGGAAATCGTACTCGGGTTTTTGTGTGTGTGCTTTTGTGTGTGTGCGTGCTTGTGTGCGCTATTGTGTGTGTGTGTATGTGTGTGTATGTGCTGAGAACATTTGACTTTGGAGAAGTGGCCGGTTGGGAGTTCAGAGAGAGAGAGAGAGAGAGAGAGAGAGAGGAGAGAGAGACAGGAATAATTCGTACATTCAGCTCTTCTACCTTACATCTAGAGAGAGAGAGAGAGAGAGAGAGAGAGAGAGAGAGAGAGAGAGAGAGAGAGAGAGAATAATTCCTCCTGTACCTTGCATATCTAGAGAGAGAGAGAGAGAGAGAGAGAGAATGATTGTGAGTGATTGAATGCCCTCCTACCTTGCATACATCTAGAGAGAGAGAGAGAGAGAATAATTCTTATATGACTGACTACTCTTCTACCCCGCAGGCATCTAAAGAAGAGAGAGAGAGAGAGAGAGAGAGAGAGAGAGAGAGAGAGAGATAATCGGATGTCACGGCTGGCAAGTCACTGCCAACGTGAGAAATTCTGAGTATTCCGTTAAATCTTTCATAAAACTCTTGAAAAATCCTTCAGTTTCCTGAAGAAACCAAGCCTCCCCTCCCTCTCTCTCTCTCTCTCTCTCTCTCTCTCTCTCTCTCTCTCTCTCTCTCACCGTTCAAGTAAGTATAAAGCGTCACAACCACCAAGGTCTGCGGCCGAAAAAGCTTTGGAGATTTTTTGACAGACTGATAATAAAATCATTTTTGTAGGACATAAATTCTCGCAGAGCCAAATAGGACACAAAATATCCCGGAAGTGTTTACTAGTAGGATATCAAACGAGTCCTTTGAAGGATCCTCGTGAGAGTCAGGTTATGACTCGAGATATTTATGTGCTGGTATCTACTACGCCTCCCCTCCTCTCCCCTCCACCTCCCTCCCTCTCCTTTCATACCACCAATCCCCTACCCATCACCCTCCCCGGGGACACACAAGAACCGCGTGTGTGTAAGTGATACATCTGATTTATGAAGTCAGCAGTCGAGTGTGAAGTATCGCTTGCGAAGTGGCAAGCGCTGAAGTAATTTTCCTTCTGCGAGAAGTTGAGGCGTAAGAGTGTATTTTTGGGGGTGGGGAGGTTAGGGAAGGAAGGTTGATTGATTCGTTGGATAAAACAACTGGCGAAGCAGACGTCGTCTGGCTATTGCTTTCGAAGGATAAATGATTGGGGAGAGAGAAGGCGTGTTGGGTTCGGTTTTTGGAACGATGGGCTTATTTAGGTACGTACGAGAGAGAGAGAGAGAGAGAGAGAGAGAGAGAGAGAGAGAGAGAGAGAGAGAGAGAGAGAGAGAGAGGAGGCTGACAACACAGAAAAAGATACATGGGCCAGTTTGTATATATATTTTTGAATTCTTGATGAGATTAAAGAAATACTCAGATTCAGTTAATTTGTCATATGTTAATCCGTTAAAGATGTTGAGAGAGAGAGAGAGAGAGAGAGAGAGAGAGAGAGAGAGAGAGAGAGACAGAGAGAGATTCAAGGAAACCAATTTGACTTTTAATGCAGTTGTTTTGCATTGTGGTACTCACGGAGAGAGAGAGAGAGAGATTCAAAGAAATCAGTTTGACACTAATGCAGGTGTTTTGCATTGTGGTACTCAGAGAGAGAGAGAGAGAGAGAGAGAGAGAGAGAGAGAGAGAGAGAGAGAGAGAGAGAGTCTGGGAAGGCCCGTAATGGATTTTCGAAGGCAGGCCGGCAGGCCGGAAAGCATTAGCGTTTGAGAGACTGCAAATAGGGACAAAAGTGATATTGATCTCCCGGGGATATTGAAAGGAACAGCACCGCAAGGGGGGTGTGTTGGGACTACCTTATTTGTAGAGGTGGGGAGTTACTTGAATAGGAAATGAGAGAGAGAGAGAGAGAGAGAGAGAGAGAGAGAGAGAGAGAGAGAGAGAGAGAATTTCATGCCGACGGTAAATAGAACCTTTTAGATTTTGTGGTACAAAGGTGGTTTAGGTCGTACCTGTAGAGGAAGATGGGAAGGGTGAAATAGATCCTGTATGATTTTGGTATATATATGTATCTTACACATACATTCCCATTATTTTGTAATACGTGAACCTAATAACAGGTTAGTGGCAGTATTTAAAAGAAATGATGTCCATGGATTTTTAAAAAAGCAAATGTTTATTCTCAGCGTCTATAGCCTTTGTTAACATAATCCAGTCGACTGTTAATATTATCTTTAATAATTGTCTAGTACTATGCTTTGATTTTGTGCCATTCTAACTATGCAGAAATCTATAAATTATTTTTCTTAAATAATTTAGCGATATCATTTATTAGACGCTTAGAATATGAAGTTTAGCTTTTTAGTTTCTAAAAGAAAACTATTGGGATGGATTTTTCTGTCCGCTTCAGATCTTAGAAACTACTGAGACTAGAGGGCTGCAAATTGGTATGTTGATCATCCACCCTCCAGTCATCAAACATACCAAATTGCAGCCCCCTAACCTCAGTAGTTTTTATTTTATTTAGGTTAAAATGTAGCTATGATCGTGCGTTTGGCAGTGCTATGGGACAGGCCACCACCGGTCCGTGGCTGAAAGTTTCATGGGCGCGGCTAATACAAAGACACCGAGACCACCGAAAGATAGATCTATTTTCGGTGGCCTTGATTATACGCTGTAGCGGCTGTGCAGAAAACTCGATTGCCCCAGTGAAACTTCGGCGCATGTTTTACTTGTTTTTTCTTATCTTTACTTCTAAACCAGTGTCTGAATTTCCTAAGTCCAGGTTTGCAAGTGAGTCTACCTCAGCCCCCTTTGCCTTAAAGCAGCCCCCTCCCTTTTTTTATTTCTAAAGCAATGTCCCAGGCGGACTCATCTGATCAGCGGGCGCTGTTCATTTCCACCCAGATTGGGCTGGTTCCCTCGGAGGCTTTCCGCATTAATAGTTTGTAGCTATTTTGTCGAAAAAGGGCTTTTTTTACGTATATTTTTGTTTTATTTCTTTCCATAGTCCGTTGTTGATTATGTAAAAAAATGGAAGCCGGAGAAAAAATTTATGCGGAAAATTTAGCCAGTATGAAATATATGAATGTTTCACTCTTTCTGCAGGTGAAACATGAAGCCATTCGTGCTTCATGACTCACATGTGTAAAAGAGTGAAGCATGAAGCGTGAATGGCTTGTGCTTCACTTGTATAAAAGAGTGAAGCATGAAACATGAAGTGGCTTATGTTTCACTTGTATAAAAGAGTGAAGCATGAACGACTTCATGCTTCACCTGTTTTAAAAAGTGGAGCATGAAGCCATTCATGCTTCATCTGTATGAAAGAATGAGGCATAAAGCCATCAATGCTTCGTGCTTCACCTGTATACAAGAGTGAAACATGAAGCCACTCATGCTTCATCTATATAAAAGAATGAAGCATGAAGCCATTCATGCTTCACCTGTATAAAGGAGTGAAGCACGAAGCCAATCGCTGTGAGACCTTTATTCCAACCATTGTTGTCCTCAGTCTCGTCCTGAAGATTTGTCGTTCGAAGACCCATATATAGGATTAAACCTTTCCTTTAAAATGATTTACCGTTGCCGAGGTTCCAATGTCGACATGTCGAAGCTACCTTTGTTGCCAGTCGAACCACCGAGCCATCTTATCTGTACTCACAAATCATGCATCGGTCTTTGAAGAGGGGAGGGGGTGAGGAAAAGGGGTTCGAGAGAGATTGTAGGAGGCTGGACAGAGGAATAATTCAACGGGTTTAGTTTCTGGTTCAGGAAGCGAATTTCCCTTCGAATCCGTGTCGCGTGGAATGTAGACAAACGTCAGTTGGTGAATGGGGGTCTTTCCCCCCCATAGGGAGTTAGTGCTTTCAGTGCGCCTCATGCGCTGCACCGTAGGCATTCCTTGAGGTTCTTTGCATCGTCCTCTCGGCCCCTAGCTGCCACAATCCCTTTCATTCCTTTTACAATACCTGCCATCCTATTCTCTGTCTTCCATCTAACGTTCCATCCTCTCCTGACAATTGTTTCAACATTGTTGTCAGCGCCGAATGCCCTCATAGGTCACAGCGCTTGTCCTCTGACCTGAATTTTACGTTTGAGTTCCAGAGAGGTCCTTCTAAAGCCATTATTCGATAGCCGTTACCTTGAGCAACGGCACTGGCACTGTTATTTGAGGAGAATTCGTTACGAATATTCCTAAGCTCACCACAACAGGGAAGGAAATCAGATAACGGCACTGAATTCCTAGATTTTGGTGATATTATCAGCAAGCCAAAGGTTTGGGAATCCTAAGGTCAAAGGGCAGGGGGACATGATATTCGTCCATTCTGTAGAGGTCAAAGGAATGGAATGATTAATTGATGGAATTCGAGCTGAGGTCATAGAGATAGGTATGATACACACTGTATAAAATACAGATGCAGGATATACAGTAAAATAAAATGTAGGATATAAAATACAGATGTAGCATATAAAATACAGATAAAGGATGTAAAATACAGGTGTAGGATATAAGATACAGATGTAGGATGTAAAATACAGATGTAAGATATAAAATACAGATGCAGGACATAAAATACAGATGTAGGATATAAAATACAGATGTAGGACGTAAAATACAGATGTAAGATATAAAATACAGATGTAGGACATAAAATACAGATGTAGGATATAAAATACAGATGTAGGACATAAAATACAGATGTAGTATATAAAATACAGATGTAGCATATAAAATACAGGTGTAGGATGTAAAATACAGAAGTAGGACATAAAATACAGTTGTGGGATATAAAATACAGATGTAGGAAATACAGTATTGCAGTGAGGCCTGACGGATACTGATATAAAAGGAAATAATTGATAAAGGGAAGAATATAATTTGACAAAATTAAGACTGAATGCCCAGAAGTTTAAGATTGGTCGTTGTGAAATTTGACAAGATTCTCTCTCTCTCTCTCTCTCTCTCTCTCTCTCTCTCTCTCTCTCTCTCTCTCTCTCTCTCTCTCTCTTTCAGTACAGTACTTATATCTCTGTTTTACTGTGGATTTGTTGTGGATCCGAAAAATTAATATCTCTCTCTCTCTCTCTCTCTCTCTCTCTCTCTCTCTCTCTCAGTACAGTACTTTCATCCCTTTTAACCTGTTTTATTGTGGATTTGTTGTAAGGTCCGGAAAATTAATCTCTCTCTCTCTCTCTCTCTCTCTCTCTCTCTCTCTCTCTCTCTCTCTCTCTCAGTACAGTACTTCCATCCCTGTTTTACTGTGGATTTGTTGTAAGGTCCGGAAAATTTATCTCTCTCTCTCTCTCTCTCTCTCTCTCTCTCTCTCTCTCTCTCTCTCTCTCTCTCTCTCTCTCTCTCTCTCTCAAAGAAATCGATCAATTCATATCTCTTGGCTCTCTCTCCTCTCTCTCTCTCTCTCTCTCTCTCTCTCTCTCTCTCTCTCTCTCTCTCTCTCTCAGTACTTTATCCCTGTTTTACTGTGGATTTGTTGTAAGGTCCGGAAAATTTATCTCTCTCTCTCTCTCTCTCTCTCTCTCTCTCTCTCTCTCTCTCTCTCTCTCTCTCTGGTATATTCTGTAAACTAATATTCAAATTATTCCTAGGAAACTTTCGTTACGAAACAGAAAGTCTTGAATAATCTTCCCAATCACTTCCCTCGAATCTGAGAATTTTCGAATCCGAGAACTTTCGGAGTCTTTGAAATTCAGCCGCGACGGCTGGATGAAAAATGAGCGGTGTGGAATTGCAAGTAATTGGGGCACACCAATTACGATTTACGGGGCGGAGATCAATTTTCATAATTTGACGATGGTGGAGATGGTGAAAGCGATTAGTTGGCATGTTCTCTCTCTCTCTCTCTCTCTCTCTCTCTCTCTATCTCTCTCTCTCTCTCTCTCTCTCTCTCTCTCTCTCTCTCTCTGTATACATACATACATATATATATATATATATATATTTATATATATAATATATACATACGAGTATATATATATGTAGGCAGGAAGATAGATAGACAAATAGGTAGATTAACAGATAGATAGATAGCTATTGGAGAAGAGAGTAGAGGGTCCGATTGAGAATAAAGTGATAAAGAAATAGGAATGACATGGGTGGTAAAGTAAGCTCAGGAACATTTAGGAGAAAGCAGGAGAAAGGAGATGGTGTGATGAAATTGTAGACACGGTTAACAGCAGAATAAGTAAGTAAGTTATATAGAGGAACGAGGAATATAAAAAATTAAGAATATCGCTATTGAAGTCCTTAGGGAACACAAATGGGTAAATATCTTGTTGATAAAAGTTAGACAGAATTAATAACAATAAACAGAAAAGGTTGAGAGAGAATTAGTAACAATAAGAAACAAGTAAAAAATGCACCGAAGTTTCTTGGGCGCAGTCGAGTTTTCTGTACACCGTATAATCAAGGCCACCGAAAACAGATCTATCTTCCGGTGGTCTCGGTATAATGCTGTAAGAGCCGCGGCCCATGAAATTTTAACCACGGCCTGGTGGTGGCATTTCCTATATCGCTGCCAGAAGCACGATTATGGCCATTGACTGGAAGTTCAAACTTACAAAGAATATAAACAAGTTAACAGAAGTGATACAGAGGCCGAGTAAAAGAGGAAGGGAGCCACAGGCTGAGAAGAAAATAAAGAGAGAATGAGATAAACGAAGATGAGGGAAAGGAGACAGGACAAGGACCGTCCGAGACAGGTGATACGCACTCATAGACGTCGGAATGGACGGGTGTATGATAATGAAAGAAAGCAGGCCGGTCTCTCTTGTTCCAGCATAAATGGAGGAACTTTGGGAAAGTCCTGCTCTCTCTCTCTCTCTCTCTCTCTCTACAAGATAAATGGAGGAACTTTGGAAAGTCATGCTCTCTCTCTCTCTCTCTCTCTCTCTCTCTCTCTCTCTCTCTCTCTCTCTCTCTCTCTCTCAAAAGTCTTTTGGGATGAGACTTCTAGTCCCCGCCTTAATATCACCGCAGTGGCAACCCACCATGCTCGAACAACTACTGGATACCTATTTCACAAAGGCCCAGAGGCTTATAACGAACCTTGCCCAAATCACTCCTGCTAGTTTGGATGATCGAATCCGGGTCTTTTGGGGTGGTGGAGCAACCATATATATATATATATATATATATATATATATATATATATATATATATATATATATATATATATATATATATATATATATATATATATATACGTATATATATATTTTATATATATATATATATTTATTTATTTATTTATTTTACATACATACATGACACTTTTTACCGAAATAGATTCAATATAGAAATTATCAATCAGAATTCCACATCACATTGAAATATATACGCAGCGAGAAATGTTTTGAACTGGTATTGGTTGAAACTGATTCCTTCCTTCCCCCTTCCCTACCCTTCCTCCCCTCCCTCCCTCCCTCCTCCCCTTTCCCCCACCCTGCACCCTAAAAACATTAAAAAGATAGTCAAGTTGTGGAGACTTTGATATTTTGATTTTCATATTCAGTTTTGCAGCTGAGTAAATACGGGCGTTGGACTAGAAAAAATGGGCTTGTTTTGCGAATTAGTTCGGGTGAATGCCACTGAATGTGCTCGTTGGGACCAACGCGTTATTGTTATTATTATTATTATTATAATTATTATTATTTATATTATTATTATTATTATTTGGTGACAGTGGGTTGTATATGAATATTTCTAATGATCTTATGCACTTCATTCATTAGGTTACCAGCGGGAGAGAGAGAGAGAGAAAGAGAGAGGAGAGAGAGAGGCCCTAATGATCTTGTGTACATTATTCATTAGTTTACGAGAGAGAGAGAGAGAGAGAGAGAGAGAGAGAGAGAGAGAGAGAGAGAGAGAGAGAGAGAGAGAGCGTAATGATCTTGCATGCTTCATTCATTTGTTTGAGAGAGAGAGAGAGAGAGAGAGAGAGAGCAAATAGGATTGTCAGTTTGAGTTAATGGATCATGATTATGCATTTAATGAATAAATGAATGTACTGAATGAAATTAGAATGAAGAAAGATGAAACCAAAAGTATAAATTATTATTATTATTATTATTATTATTATTATTATTATTATTATTATTATAAATAATGTGAACATGTTTTGTGGAAAATTCAACATTCCATTAATTCCACAACGATTGCCTTTAAATTTGGAATAAAATATAAAGAACATAATTACTTTATATAAATGCCATAAAATCAATGTGGAATTTATTTTTTAAAAATAATGTGCAGATAAACAGCATTGAAGAGGTGAGTAAAAGGAAGGCCAGCCTTAATTAATAATAAAAAACCTGGATACGAAAAATATTGTTCAATATTTCCTGTTTAATGATTTTCATGAAAAATATCTTAATTTATTAACATTAAATATTGCAACATTTCAGTGAAAATATTTATTGAATTAATCACTTTGCTAAGCATTAAGTTTGTAACATGAAAAACCAAAATACAAAAGTGTTCGCCATTTTCTGTTTATTAATTGTAACGAAAAATTTTTTATTTATTAGAATTAATCTTTTTATTGCAAAACTTTAATGAAAACCTTTATTGAATTAATAACTTGGCCGATAATTAATTTTGTAAAATGAAAAACCAAAATACAAAAATTTTCACTATTTTCTGTTTGTTAATTTTAACGAAAATTTTTTTTAATTTATTAAAATTAATCTTTTTATACAATATTTTAATTAAATATCTGTTGAACTAATCGCTTGATGGTTACGACAGCAACATGATTCATTTGTTGCAAAGATTGCTATGTCTCTGTCTCGACATTGCGACAAAATTATGACTCGGTTTCACTGCCTTCGAGTAAAAAACTTAGAAAACCAACAAAAACAACAGCAAAACAACAGTAGCAACAACAACAAGAACAACAGCAGTAAGGACAAAGCTCGGGTCAAACGGGAATTGGTAATGGTGGACTCCTCCTCGTTGCCAGAGGGACGATAATTCCTCCCTCTTCTCCTCCTCCTCCTCCCTCGAAGCCATGTCGAGAGATGCATTCTCTCTCTATCTCTCTCTCTGCTTCTTCTTCTTCTTCTTGCGGTCCTCCAACCCGAACTCAAACGTCACTACTCTGTCAGACGTCGGGATGAGCCCCGAAGGGAAATATGAGCTAATTAATGTCTGAGAGAGAGAGAGAGAGAGAGAGAGAGAGAGAGAGAGTTCGTCCGGGCATCGATCCAGGTGTCCGATTCCAATCGCGCCGACTTCGACCTGCTTCGCCCTGGATGAAATGCACTCGAGCATCTGATTTATTTACATCATCACAGTATGACCCTTTTCCTCCCCCTCCCCTCTCTTTCCTATTCCCTAACCTCTCCCTCTCCCTCTCGCCCTCCCCCAATCTCCTTCAGCACTGCAGTCTTATAACCCAGCCCTTGAGACATCTCGGATTGGAATGACAAGTTCGTGCATCTTGGGCAGTGTCGTAACTAATAGTGATCCCACTTATTGGTGTATGTTTATGTTTTGTGTTGGGTGTAAATACGTGCAGGCAGATTCGCAGTTTTCTTGTATATACATACTTGAAAATGAAATAAATACTGTGTATTTTTATTATATATAAAAATTGTATATGATATATATATATACTGTATATATACATACAGGTATTTAAGAACTTATTGTATTTTCAAGTATATTTATATACAAGTGTGAATCTGTATATATAGATATATATATATATATATATATATATATATATATATATATATATATATATATAGATATATATATTGTATATATACCACAATTTATTTATCATCTATGTACTTAAACACACACAGACATACAAACACACACATATATAAAATATATATTTAAATATATATACATACACATACATACGTGCATACACACGCAGACTCACATACATTCACGCGCACACACACACAGCACACGTCTAATGACAGCAGATTGCTTTGGGAGCAAGTCTTACCAGCTATTCGGTCGATAACGAGAGTTTTCAAAATATTGCACATTTGCCAATACCCTTTCTTGAGTGTTTGCTCTCTCTCTCTCTCTCTCTCTCTCTCTCTCTCTCTCTCTCTCTCTCTCTCTCTCTCTCTCTCTCTCTCTCTCTCTCTCTGTAAGAAATTTTACCCCTTGTTTCCTCGCCATTTTATCATGACACCCTTTCTCCGACTGTTAGTGTTCCGCTTCAGTATTATTATTATTATTATTATTATTATTATTATTATTATTATTATTATTATTATTATTATTATTAGTCATCTTGACATATGTAACTGACTCGAAAAACAATTAACCCATTAAACAGTCTTCATCAGAGTAGAGCTTCACATCTGAAACAAACAAAAATGTTGGAGAATGAAAATTGTACCAGAATACAGACAAAAATGCGGAAATGAAATAAATAAAAACACGAACAGATATTTGTTCAGATAAGCAAATGTTAGAGGGGAAAAATCGGAAGAGCAGGATACTTTAGTGAAGTGCCTGATCAATTATTAACTTCAGAATGATCAGCATTCAAATGAAAACTCAAAATTCGTCGCTTCGGATATAATCTGCCCTCAGATCTTAAAAACTACCGAGGCTAGAGGGCTGCAAATTGGTATGTTGATCATCCACCTTCCAATCATCAATCATCCAGATTGCAGCCCTCTAGCCTCAGTAGTTTTGATTTTTTAAGGTTAACGTCAGCCATGATCGTGCGTCTGACACCGCTATAGGTGTCAACAACACAGGCCATCACGTGCCGTGGCAGAAAGCTTCATGGGCCGCGGCTGAGAGTTTCATGGCCCGTGGCTGTACAGAAAACTCGATTGCGCCGAAGAATATTCGGCGCATTTTGTTTACTTGTTTAATTGATTGTCACAGATATTCTTTATTCCATTTTCTCCTAAATTTGTTTATCTTCATCATCTTGTCATGGAGTTATAATTTCATTTTGTCATATATTTTTACCATCATCTTGTCATACAGTTATAACTTCATGTATATTCCTTGTGCTTTGTCATTTTTATTTCATCCCATTCTCAAACTTCTTCGTTTCTCGTTTGGGGTTTTCATTTTCGCTTTGGCCAAGGTTTTTGCCCACTCTGTTATCTTCTTCATTATTCTGTTGCCTTTTCTTTTTTTTTTTTTTTTTGCTTTTCTTCAACTTCCTTTTCTCTCTTCATTATTTGTCGGTCTCTTCATATTTTCTTTTATATGTCCTCTGTCATGATTTTTTTTTCATGTATTCCATGTCCATTTTTCGTTCAGTTTTTAAATTTCATGTTTATTCGAAAGTCCTATTAAAGTTCCTCCATTTTCTGATTCTTTTTCTCTTTTTCTATTGAATTTCTGTTATTTCTTTCTTTCCTCCTCCTTTCAGTGTATTTTAGTTGTCATTCTCCTGTTTCCCTAATCTCTTCGTTATCTGTTATGGTTCTCTTTTCTGTTTTTTTTTTATCGTATATTCCTACTTCTTGCTTTACCATTCCGCATTTTGTGTTGTTCCTTTTTCCCTTTGCGTTCCTGTTTATTTTTCAACTCATTTTGTTATCTTTAACTATTGATTTTCTTATATATATATATATATATATATATATATATATATATATATATATATATATATATATATATATATATATATATATATATAATCAAAACACAATCACGTGTGGAACAGAGATAAATTTCTGACTCACATCTGAATCAACCCAGGTCTTTCAATTGTGTGGCTTGGTTGGCAGCAGTCT
This sequence comes from Macrobrachium rosenbergii, assembly GCF_040412425.1. Lineage (NCBI taxonomy): Eukaryota > Metazoa > Arthropoda > Malacostraca > Decapoda > Palaemonidae > Macrobrachium > Macrobrachium rosenbergii. The sequence goes on along the minus strand of NC_089745.1, from coordinate 3,989,614 downwards.
TGTCTTTCAGTTGAAAGACCTGGGTCTGATCCTGATGTGAGTCAGAAATTTATATATTATATATATATATATATATATATATATATATATATATATATATATATATATATATATATATATGCATATGAGAGAGAGAGAGAGAGAGAGAGAGAGAGAGAGAGAGAGAGAGAGAGAGAGAGAGAGATATCCACATATCCATCACAGAGAGTTAAAATCCAGAAAACCGAAAACTTACTTTTATTTGATTGTTCTAGTTAAAGGCCTGCCTGTTATAATTTTTTTTATCCTTTATATCCCCTTATTTATCTTTTGTATCTCTTCTCCCTTTAGTTCGACCTGATTCCCCCTATATCCAATGGTTCGTCTCCCCTCTCTCTATCTCTCTCTTTCTCTCTCTCTCTCTCTCTCTCTCTCTCTCTCTCTCTCTCTCTCTCTCTCTCTCTTTCGTTCTTCCCCTTCCGTTATCGATTATTCCCCCATTTCGCGTATCATCGTCCTCCATTTAATCTCTCACCCTTGATATTTCTGCTCAATTATCCCTGCATCTCCCCTCAAGCTACATTCGCCCCCGTGTCATTGTCCCTCTATTTTTCCTGCGTCATTTTCCCCTATTCCCCTTTATTTATTTACCCTCTCCCTCTTTATTTAACCCCTTCCACCCGATTTGTCAAGCGTCCATCTTGAGTGACTATTTTTTTTTTTCAGGCAAATGCAGCATCAGTCCTTTTTGCATAAGTGATGTTGTACCATTTATACGTTGGGAGTGGTGCCAGGGGCTGTCAGCGTCTCTTTCTAAGATGGTGGACGGAATTGTCCTTTAAACAAGACGTAGAAAGGTGGTCGATGTCTGGGCTGTGTTAAGACATAAAGAGGTGGTCGATGTCTGGGCTGTGTTAAGACATAGAAAGGTGATCCATGTCTGGGCTGTGTTAAGACATAGAAAGGTGGTCGATTTCTGGGCTGTGCTAAGACAAGCGATCGATGATCGATGTCTGGGCTGTGTTAAGACATAGAAAGGTGGTCGATGTCTGGGCTGTGTTAAGACATAGAAAGGTGGTCGATGTCTGGGCTGTGTTAAGACATAGAAAGGTGGTCGATGTCTGGGGCTGTGGTAAGACATAGAAAGGGGGTCGATGTCTAGGCTGTGTTAAGACATAGAAAGGTGGTCGATGTCTGGGCTAAGACATAGAAAGGTGGTCGATGACTGGCTGTGTTATGACATAGAAAGGTGATCGATGGCTGGGCTTTGTTAAGACATAGAAAGGTGGTCGATGTCCGGGCTGTGTTAAGACAGGTGATCGATGTCTGGGCTGTGTTAAGACTTAGAAAGGGGGTCGATGTCTGGGCTGTGTTAAGGCATAGAAAATTGGTCGACGTCTGGGCTGTGTGTTAAGACATAGAAAGGTGGTCGATGTCTGGGCTGTGCTAAGACAAAGATGATCGACTTCTGGGCTGTGTTAAGACCTAGAAAGTTGGTCGACGTCTGGGCTTGTTAAGACATAGAAAGGTGGTCGATGTCTGGGCTGTGTCAGCCATCAAGGTCATGTCTGAGACAAATACGATAAATATACAGATATAGATAAATGGATATTTGTTAATGAGAGGAAACGGAAGTAACTGAATATGCATATGAGAGTGCGTGTTAGACATAGGTATATTGAGATGTGTTAATTGATCGATTGATTGGAGATTGTCTGGCGTTACGAATACCAGAGTCACTGACGCAGTTATGTATACATGTGTGTATGAGAGGGAGAGAGAGAGAGAGAGAGAGAGAGAGAGAGAGAATAGAGGCTTATGATTTATTAGTTGTCCTTCCGAGAACCAAGAAGTCTCGCGCACACGATTGTCCAAGGCAGGACTCCAAAGCTCCAAGGGAGTCTAGAAAGTATAAAATATGAATTCGACCAGAATGTTTTATTAGTCGTAATATAATGAATAATGAAGGTGTTCACCGTTTCATCATCTGTTTCTTGTCGAGTTCGTAGCTTTTGTGGGTTGTATATTTTGGATAACAGTATTTACGTAGTTCAAAGTTAATTGATTTCACTTCATTTATTTACTATATATATATATATATATATATATATATATATATATATATATATATATATATATATATATATATATATATATATATACTGTCCATTTACGCAGTTATGTACATTTTGGATAATTGGTAGTTCAAAGTTAATTGATTTCACTTCGTTTATTTACTTCTTTTGATTTTTTATTTCGTTTTTATTTATTTATGCATTAATTCATATTCATTTATTAATGTAACTGTATATTTTAAAGTTTTCAAGGAGCGATATTTTAAAAAATATCTGTATGGAATAAGATACATTTTCCAACGTTACATATTTAACTACATTATCTTTATTTTCTAAAATGTTATTACAAAATTTACCACACATTTTAATACACCGCATCTTTTTTCTTACTGCTCAGTGCTTCAGATTTAATGTTTTTTGAATATCTTATAGTGTTGTTTTAATTTCCTCCACCTGTTGCTATTATTGTTATTATTTTCCCGGCGGTATATATTTAATTTTTCTGGAATTCCACTGAGGAAATACCACCATGAAAATCTACGGTTCCACAACCCAGGTTTCAGTAACCTACTGTCGTATTATTATTATTATTATTATTATTATTATTATTATTATTATTATTATTATTATTATTATTATTATTATTATTATTATTATTATTTAATTTAACGTTGTCACTAACAAATTTGTTCTGCCATTGTTTCGTAAAGCCAGGAGGCTTTCCTGAACAAGGTAGAATGGAGTTTCAAAAATGAATTTTTCATCTCCTGGGCAACGCATGGAGGCCAAATTGGGTTAAAAAAAAATATGTCATTTGGAGCCTCCCCTTGTCAAGATTCAGAATTGACCTCGTTTTTTGTATTTTCAGCTTATTCTTTCTGGAGGGGATTTAACGGAGGGACTAGCTGATGTACAGATGGGGTATATATATATATATGTATGTATATATATATATATATATATATATATATATATATATATATATATATATATATATATATATATATAATGTGTGTGTGTGTGTGTGTGTGTGTGTGTGTGTGTGTGTGTAGTATAGATATATAAATAAATTATTTATGTTATCAAATAAGAGTAGATTGTTTTCGTACTGGTTAATTTGTAGGATAAGTTATGTTTAATACAGATAAATTTATCATCAAAATTTCAGATGAGTAATTTGTGTGATTTTACTTTCTGACTTAACAAAAATTTTTTGTAATGATGTCCTGATAATTTGTAGGACAAGTTATGTTTAATACAGATAAATTTGTTATCATGAAAATTTCAGAGGAGTAATTTGTGTGATTTTACTTTCTGACTTAACAAAATTTAATATAAAGCCCCTTTTATCTGAAGTAATTTTCTGTGGATTTATTGTACTGATGGATTTTAAAGGATTTCAGTGAAGAGAATGCGAATATTTCTTAGATTTTAAAGCATAATATGAATGTTTTGTGTCATTTTCACTGGTGATAGTTCGGTGACATTTTGAATATTTAAGGATATTTTGGTAATTATTGAGATAATCAGCTCAGGTAATCTTACTGAGATAATCCATTAAGGTAATCTAACAGTTTTGGAGGCTCCTCAGGAGGTCGGTGATAATTTAGTGGTATTTAGGGAGAATAATTCAGTAATATTTGAGGTATCCTGTGACCATAGCTTAATAGTTGATTATTTCAATTGTTTGTTAAGTAGAAAATATAATATGAAATTAGTCCGTCAGTCGTCCGTGCAGAGAGAGAGAGAGAGAGAGAGAGAGAGAGAGAGAGAGAGAGAGAGAGAGGTAAAACGAACTCCCTTCTTCGTAAACAGAGAGAGAGAGATAAAAACGGACTCCCTTTTTCATAGAGAGAAAGAGAGAGATAGAGAGAGAGAGAGAGAGAGAGAGAGAGAGAGAGATAAAAACGGACTCCCTTTTTCATAGAGAGAGAGAGAGAGAGTGAGATAAAAGCGGACTCCCTTTTTCATAGAGAGAGAGAGAGAGAGGGGGCGGATAACAGATCTCCTTTTTCACAACTAGAGCGAGCAACGGACCCCACTTTTCCATGACTAAAACAACAATTTTTTAATGTTATTATAACCACACGAAGCAAAGGATCCTCTTCTGTGTGTTGAAACACGGCTCCCAGTGCCAACTTGTGTCACTCTGCTCGGCCCACCATGTTAGTCCGTTCTTGGCCCAATTCCGAGCTTGGAATCTGCAGACGGAGATAAAGGGAATCTATTTTACATCTATTTGTATGTGATCTGAAAGGAAATGCATCCTTTGAAGTGGGGAAAGGATTGAGATGGTCTTCATTTAGGAGGAATTTCTTAATGGAATAATTGTTCCCTTGTTGAGTGGAAATGTTACAGTGTTTGATGAAATTTATTGGTCTAAACATTGTTCAGTAATTTTGGGACGGTGTATAGTAAGGTTTTGATTGAGAGAGTTATTCACGGTGATAGAGGAAAAATAATGCAGTTTAGGGCTGTCAAAAGTAGAAAAATAATGCAGTTTTAGGCTATCAAAAGAGGAAAAATAAACATACAGAGACCTAGAGAAAGGTTAGGATAGTTTGCAGAGAGATGAGATTTGTTGAGAACGTTTAGAATTATATATATATATATATATATATATATATATATATATATATATATATATATATATATATATATATATATATGTATGCATGGTATTTATATATATATATATATATATATATATATATATATGTATATAATATATACATACGTGTATGTATGTATGCACAATTTTGTGCGCTTGTAAGCGAGCGAAATTCGTGGATGCATTATTTAGAACGGACGAAATCACGTAGCCAGATCGCTGCTACCCTCCTACGGATATCAAACCTTTGGCCGGGCCACAGATCCGTTGAAATGGATTAGTAATTGGTTTTGTGAAGGGGCGTCGATCTCATTTTGCGGGCGAAGTTCTTCCCACCCCACAACCTCCTAGTCTTTTCTTGCTTCGTTCGTTCGATTGTCTTTTTTGTTTTGTTCGAAGATAAAGAAAGGCGAGGCGGTCATTTATTTTCGATAGTTTGTGGTTTTCCCAGGAGGAGGGTGGGGGTGTTGTTATGGTCAGGGGTACAGCTGTGTATGAGTCGTTTTATGTTTATCTGGGATTTTTGCGGCAAAAAATATTCATTTTTGCGTTTGTTTATTCTTATGTGATTTCTATTGTCGAATTATCTATTGCAATGAATGGTAATTTATTTTTTCTCATATATGTATATGTATATAATATACCGTTATATATATATGTATGTATGTATGTATGTATGTATGTATGTATGTATGTATGTATGTATGTATGTATATATGATATATATATATATATATATATATATATATATATATATATATATATATATATATATATATATATATATATATATATATATAATCTCTCTACGCTCTAAGTTAAACCGGTATGATTACTTAATAATCGCAGGGTGATCATTATTTTGAAATCAGAAAATGCTAACGCTGGTATTATTAGCATTCTTGGCTAACTACATTACCACTTGAAAGTAATAATCCTTCCATTAATAGCATCTCTGAGTTTAATTATAGTTGAATTATAGGTAATTTGTATCATGGAATACTTAGGTAAAATCTGAAGTTATTTCATTTAGAAACACGAGGTTTTGGAAAACGAATTCTCGATGAGATCGTCTGGGTTCCTTATCAACTGTTGTGCAGCTCTGATGATACATATATTTGCAAAACTTAAATTGTGTGCTGCGTGGAAAGCATAATTTATCTTATATTACTGTAAGGGTTAAATCCACGTAGCCAAGTACCCTTCAGTACAGCAGTTCTTAACCTGGGGGGCGCGCACCGCTAGGGGGGGCGTCATCAATTTCCTGAGGGGGCGCGAGCACTGGGGAAAAATTAAAAATTGTCAAATTACATTCGTTATTCTCTTAACAAGAGTCTCTAAGAAGCAGTGTCAAGTATCTCAATAATTCTTTCCCAGAAGAATAAAGACACCCTTTCTCTTTCTCTTTTTTTTATTTTCCTTTAAATCTGGGGGGTGGATTTTACTCATAGATGCAAGGGGAGCGTGGAGGGAAGGACCAACTCTTAGAGGGGGCGTGGTAATAAAAAGATTAAGAACCACTGCTTTAGTAAATTCACATAATAGCAACTCCGTATCACCAACCACACTGTTTAAATAAAAAAGATTCTTCTATTCCAGATCTATGGAATTTTCTCATGTCAAATCCAGCATTATCCCTCAGAACGTCATAACTCTGAGTAATTCAGGATATTTATATCATATTATTAAAGGATTGCATACTTTAGACATCATTGTTGTCAGTCATAAACTTGTGAATGATTTCATTATGTTCTGTAAAACACTTTAGAGCTCAGATATTTTGTCTCATAACTTTTTAGCTCAATAAAATTATCTTCGTCATAAGCCACATCTATAATTACAGGAGACCTAAATTACTATAATAATAATAATAATAATAATAATAATAATAATAATAATAATAATAATAATAATAATAATAATGAATAGAAGTAAAAAGAATGATAATAATAAGAATATTTCCCATGAAATAACTTAAAAGTCGTTATAGCGATTATTCAATATTCTATAGATAGATAGATAGATAGATAGATGGATAGATTAGATAGATAGAGACAAACTTTTCAAATAATGACGACAGTGCTCCTCATCAAGCAGCGTGTATATATACTCTCTTGACATCAGCATGATCAAAGGGAATGTAATATGGCGAATGAACAGGAAAAAAGGTAGGAGTAGTTAGGTCTCTCTCTCTCTCTCTCTCTCTCTCTCTCTCTCTCTCTCTCTCTCTCTCTCTCTCTCTCTCTCTCAAATGTACTCCGATTTGCTGCGTGAAGATTCATTACTAAATCATTGTGATGTTCTTTACTACCTTAAAAGGGCATTGTAAATTATACACAATATATATATATATATATATATATATATATATATATATATATACATATACATATATATACAATAATATATATGTATATACTGTATATTATATATATGTGTGTGTATATATGCGTGTGTGTTTTGTGTATGTATATATGTATGCATTGTATCAGTATATGTATGTATACACATACATATACAGTATATACATACATACAAGCATACTTATATTATATATACATATATAATTTACATACAACCACATACATTATATATATACTTATATATATACACACACATATATGTATATGTGTATGTAAAAAATGAATTTTTAGATATACCTATTTAGTTAACACAGTCCATATTGCCTTCTACCAATGCCCATTAACAATACGCCCTTATATATAAATCCTTCGCCCGCGACTTTCCTTGTTAGTTTTCTATTTTTATTTCATCTATTTTTATCATAATTTTTTTTGTAACCCCGAAGCAATGGCGCAATCTCCGAGCGTTTCCTCAGGACGTCGACCCAGACAAACTTTTGATTAACAGAAAGTCCCATCTTATATCCCATGCCACTTTGTCAACGCTGACTTGACTCAGCCAGCCATCTAGGCGCAGGGAGAGAGGGAGGGAACGGAATGGTCTTTCCACAAGAAACAACTTTGTTTTTATCAGATCTTTTCCGAAGAGTTGGTTGGACCTCTGCTTGTGTGGCGACTTGCTTGCGTCAGGCAAGTCTCGGGGGAAAAAAAAGGATTCAGGGATCGTATTGCAGTATGTATTGAGATGTGTGTATTTGGCCTATGTATGCGTTGTTTTTATGTGTGTGTTTTTTTGTATAAATATACGGTTTTTCGATGTGTTTTTTTTATATACGTAATGTTCGTTCGTGTATGTATGTACAGTATGTATGTACGCATTTACGTATGTACGTATATGTCCGTTTTGGAACCGTTGTCATTACGACTGTATGTAATTTGTGCTTTTGCCTCATTACACTAACATCATAATACTCTTAAGCTTAAGATAATCTGTAATGTTATGCAGTTTTTCGGTGCTAACCTAATATTAGGTAAATTTTTTTTCACATTATATAATTAGCTTTGATGGAAACGTGATGCTGAATGTACTTAATGTTAGGTAGTCTATTCTTATGTTAAATCCTTTTATATAATATATATGTTTATATATAATATATATATATATATATATATATATATATATGTTTATATATATATATATATATATATATATATATATATATATATATATATATATATATATATATATATATATATAAAATATATTAAATCTTTTTAGTTGTTGCTAACTCTACGGTGTATTGTTTTAACATTTGAGTAACTATGCTGTTTTCTTCATTGTTTTGCTTATACTTATTACTCGATATTCAACATTACAGTGATACAAATATGCGTACGCATACATTACATGGAAACGTACACCCTCTCATATATACGAGTATATGTATGTATATATTATATTATATAAATACATTTATTTATATACAGTATATATGTATATGTATTATATATATACTGTATATTTATATATAAACTTAAGGCCCAGGTTCGAATCATGGCTGGGTCTGATTAACACATCAGCTGTAATATATATATATATATATATATATATATATATATATATATATATATATATATATATATATATATATATATATATATATATATATATAGATAGATATATATACACATGTGTGTGTATACAGAATCACTTTAAAAAGAGCCATTAAGAACGGAGCAAGATATATGTAAACTAATGATTACTTCGACCTCATAAGGACCAAGTAACCCCGCCCCCACAAAACGCCAGTAAAACAAGCCAGTCAACCAAGCAGCGATATCCCGTGACATTCGAAGTGATTGACGGCTGCGGTGTAGTGCGCTTGAAAATCTTCCAGACCACGACACGAGAGGCGATGGTCTGTCAACAGTAATTAGCCCCGGAGAGTATTTGCCCCTCAGACTTATAAGAAGGCGCTTTCCACGGCTCCTAAAATAGTTCTCGGATGCTTTTAGACCCCTCCGCCCCCAGGTTTTGAAAGATTCACTACACTTACGTCAGCACTTGGGAGATTGTTAATTTATTAATTAAAATGGAAATGGGTTGTTTAGAATGAAAGAGCTTTGACTTATTCACGTCTCACGTACGTGTTGTAAAAGACGAGGGTTTTTTTTTTATCCTTTTTTTCTTGTTTTTTCCTGTAAATGTTGTTTATGTGTCTTTACTGTAAGACAGTATTATATGTATTGTTTATATCTCTTTACTATAAGGCATTATTACAACCAAACAAGTCTCCTCCGTAAATTACAATTAGTTCTTGAAGATGGCAGATTTATTCTAGTTGAAAAAATTTTTTTAGTACACCTTCCCATTCAGTTTATGAACATAAAGTATAAGGATAATTTTTTGTTATTTAGGATGGCAGAATTCTTCCTTCTATATGAGGATAGCTCCGTTTGGGGAATACGTCCTCCAACTATTCATATCAGTTTTCCTCATTAAGAGAAATCTTTCTTCCGTTAAGGAGGCCACCTTTCCTTCGATTAGAATAAAACCTAGATTTTTTATGGTAAAAACACCATTCTGTATACGAGAAAAGCAGTATTTTCTTTATATAAAAAAAACTAGTAAAAAATGCGCCGAAGTTTCTTCAGCGTAATCGAGTTTTCTGTACAGCGTATAATCAAGGGTGCCGAAAATAGATCTATCTTTCGTTGGTCTCGGTATAATGCTGTATTAACCGCGGCCCATGAAACTTTAACCACGGGCCAGTGGTGGCCTATCCTATTTCGTTGGCAGAAGCACGATTATGGCTAACTTTAACTTTAGATAAAATAAAAACTACTGAGGCTAGAGGGCTGCACATTGTTGTGTTTGATGATTGGAGGGTGGATGATCACCATGCCAATTTGCAGCTCTCTAGCCTCTGTAGTTTTTAATATCTGAGGGCGGACAGAAAAAGTGCGGACGGACAGACAAAGCAGGCACAATAGCTTTATTTTACAGAAAACTAAAAGGCTAACTTTTGTGCAGTGGGACAACTACAGTTTATTCTGAATATAACCCTCTGCTCAGGAAGAAATCGCCCCTTAAGGAGTAAATCTTTCCGTTCAGAAAAAACTTCGTTCTTTCTCGTGGACATCTTCCTTCTAGAGCCAGGAGGACGCCGTTCCTTTTTTTTTTTAATACACAGCCTACGTCTGTATTTCATTACAGCCTCCTTCCTCTGTAACAGACAACTGTCCTGTTATAGGGTCATGGTCCTTTAACTTAGGAGCACGTTTAGTTCTGTTTAAAAGAAAATTTTTGTGCCGGCTTTGTCTGTCCGTCCGCACTTTATTCTGTCCACCCGCAGATTTAAAAACTACTCAGGCTAGAGGGCTGCAAATTGGTATGTTGATCATCCACCCTCCAATCAGCAAACATACGAAACTACAGCCATCTAGCCTCAGTAGTTTTTATTTTATTTAAGGTTAAACTTAGCCATAACCGTGTTTCTGTCAACGATATAGGTCAGGCCGCCACCACCGGGCCGTGGATAAAGTTTCATGGGCCACAGCTCATACAGCATTCTACCGAGACCACCCAAAGAAAGATCTATTTTCGGTGGCCTCGATTATACGCTGTAACGGCTGTGCAGAAAGCTCGATTGCGCCGAAGTAACTTCGACGCATTTTTTTCTCGTTTTGTTTAGCCTGATGGTTGCAGTTACCAGGTCATTTCTTTTTATTTATATTTCTGATATTTTTGACAGGTTTTTCAACGTTGCTGTGGGCAAGACCACGAACGCCGTTGATTCATGATTCAATAATACGGTTCATTACATTAATGTCAAATTAATATTAGATGCACAGATATGCAAAAGAGTTCGGAATGAACTATTTACAAACTGACATTCGAGAGTTCAGAACGAACTATTTACAAACCGCGATCAGTAAGAAATGAACAAAAACAAAAACACATCAAAAAGAGATTCATCGCAATCATTCGCACGGAAAGAAGTGAGACCAATTTAACAGCATTAGCACAATATTAACAGCTGACGTCACGAGTGTTAATTCGGGGTGGACGCTAATTTTTCCCTTATCCCAATTCCATTTTAGTTAGATTACGCCTCAAAGCGCCGACGCTCGGCAAACTCATTAAAACAGTTTTGAGTCGGAAAATTGCCTTTAAAAAAAAATAAGCAATAAAAATGTAATTCACCAGATGATAACAATAATCACCTCTGTTAATCATTTTCATCCCGATGAATTTTTGCCGATTAGAACTTTGCCACGGGAAAGAATCGCTTCCAATCAGGCCTCCCGGTAAATAATGCAACGCGCAAATATTCGGGGGGTACTTTGATTGCCTCTAAATCAGCGGCATTTTAATCCGTTCTGTAAAAAATACACGCGAAAATATAGTATCACATAGTATACCACGCTAATGACATGCGAATTAATCCTGCATTTAAAAAAAAAAGTAAATAAATAAAAAAAAAACGGGCCGTCATTTTTGGACTTTGAAAATAAACCCAGCGTCTATTAACGCCGGGACGAAAAGTCCCGTTGAAGGTCTGAAGCGAATGTTAAAATTAGATTAGTTTGTAAATTACGCGAGTGGAGGAAAAATCTAAATCGAGCATAATTCATGTGTAGTCGAGTTTTATTGTTGGCGGCGATAACCAACTGTATTTCGTTGGCAGAGCGTCAGATATTTAATTTTGTGCGGATGGGCTTCAAAGACATCGCTTGCTCGTGGTGTGGAGTTCTCCCCACCTGTCGTATATGGAAGTGAGGTGTTGATGTAGAATGCGGATGAAATAAATGAGCCGAATTTGCAATTTGTATGTGGGATGGGAAGGCTTGAAAGTGTGGGAAAGGAGAGAGATGTTCAACTAGTAAGGAGGTCAGGTTAGGTTAAGGACGAAGCAGGGTTTGTCGAGATGGTCTGTTCATGTGTGGAGAATGGAGTATGTGGAAGTGGTAAAGGGGTTAGATTAGGTTACAGGATGAACCAGAATGCTGAGATAGTTTGGTCATGTATAAAGAATGGAGAGATATAAGAAAGTGGTAAAGAGATTTAAGAGATATGTGGAAGTGGTAAAGAGATTTGCATAGGTTGAAGGATGAACCAGAGTTGCTGGCGATGGTGCGGTCATGCCTGAAGAATGGAGTGTGTAGAAGTAGTAAAAAGGTTAACTTAGATTAAAGGATGAACCAGGGCTTGTCGAGATGGTTCGGTCATGTGTGAAGAATGGATTATGTGGAAGTGGTAAGGAGGTTAGTTTAGGTTAAAGGAGGAACCAGGGCTTGTCTAGGTAGTTTGGTCATGTTTAAAGAATGGAGTATGCGGAAGTGGTGAAGTGATTAGCTTAGGTTACAGGAAAGAATGGAAAATGACAGATTGGTGAAAATTGTCAGAGATTGTATAATTAAGAGGCGTTTGGAGGGAGGAGGAGAGGAAGACCAGAAATAATTGGATTAAATGGGCTGAAGGGGGTTGGCAAGGAAAGGCCTAACTATCCAGGAAGCGCGAGCGTGCGTGCTAGAGAGAGTTGAGTGGCGCACTGTGTGAAGCTTTAAATATAAAAAGGCTGCAGTGTACGTAGTGACGTTTATATGTAGAGGCATACCATTGTGTTCACTTAAATACATTATAAAGTCTCTTTGTAGTGCAATCAGAGATAGAGAAGTTAAAATAATGTGTATAAAGTCGTGAATAAAGAACTAATATTATCAAAGAGTTTGTGTCACATGATGGAGATATTTTGTTATACTTTAGTTCTACCATTTCTTTTTGTTTCTTATTGTTCTTTAGTGTTCTCTGAACAATATTCCAAAAACAATTTTCAAGCAGTACATTAGTGGATGTTGAAATGAATGTGTAGGCATGATTTTATTTTTGTATGTATACACACATGCACATTGCACTCCATACCAGTATGTGTTGATGGATTCATATAGCCTATTGTCATTTTTAGTTTTCTGTAAAAGAAAACTATTGTGCCGGTTTTGTCTGTCCGTCCGCGCTTTTTCTGGCCGCCCTCAGATCTTCAAAACTACAGAGGCTAGAGGGCTGCAAATCGGTATGTTGAATATCCACCCTCTAATCATCAAACATACCAAATTGCAGCCCTGTAGCCTCAGTAGGTTTCATTTTATTTAAGGTTAAAGTTAGCTATAATCGTGCTTTTGGCAGCGATACAGGACAGGCCACCACCGGGCCGTTGTTAAAGTTTCGTGGGCCGCGGCTCATACAGCATTATACCGAGACCACCGAAAGATAGATCTGTTTTCGGTGGCCTTGCTTATACGCTGTAGCGGCTGTACAGAAAACTCGATTGCGCCGAAGAAACCATCGCGAATTGCTTCAATGGAAGAGACGAAAATTACCTGGAACAGTTTTTTTTTTTTGTATTTTTTTTGCAGCGGGAGTCAAATCAGTCTGGAAAAATAACCACCGGGCCCACTGAATAAAGTCACCATAAGAAGTGGAAATGAGGTTTTCTTAAAAAATGAGAAACTCATTTCATTTTTTTTTTTTTTTGTGAAATGAGATCATATCCCTTTTCTTGTAAAGTGACCAGTTGGGAATTTTTTTTTCAGGTGTTAATAAGGGTAATAAGAGCTGAAGATTTTAGGCATGTTTTCCATAAGGGTATTCAAGCTGGAGTTTGATACCGGTTTGATACCGATGTTGAATCGTAAAAAACCGTTAATGTTTACAACAGTGTTAACCCGGATGTCAGTATATTTGAATCGTAGAATTAACATTAGTTGACTCTGTTAAATGTTACATTAACATTGGTTGACTCTTATGTTAAATGTTACATTAACATTGATTGACTCTGTTGAATATTACATTAACATTGGCTGACTCTTTTATGTTAAATGTTACATTAACATTGGTTGACTCTGTTAAATGTTACATTAACATTGGTTGACTTTTATGTTAAATGTTACATTAAAATTGGTTGACTCTTAAATGTTACATTAACATCGTTTGACTTAAATGTTACATTAACATTGGTTGACTCTGTTATATGTTACATTAACATTGGTCGACTCTGTTAAATGTTACATTAACATTGGTCGACTCTTACATGTTACATTAATTGGTCGACTCTGTTAACTGTCACATTAACATTGGTTGACTGTTAAATGTGACATTAACATTGGTCGACTGTTAAATGTTACATTAACATTGGTTGACTTCGTTAAATGTTACATTAACATTGGTTGACTCTGTTATATGTTAATGTTAACATCACTGTTAAACCAAACGCAAATGTGAACATTAACATCCGACGTTAACTTGAACGAGTGACGTCGTTCATTAATAGTGCGTAATGGATTGGGAGTGACTTTGAAGCTAAGCAGATTACCCATTGTCCATTAAGCACTCGGAGGGGTTTGGAGATGGGCTCTGCTCGGCCCTCCCTCCCTCCCTCCCTCCCTTCCTTTGTTTGTTTGTTTTCTTTGTATGTCTGTCCTGTGGAGTGCCTTGCTTTGTTTGTGTTGGTCTGTCGTATGGAATGCCTCCCTTCCTCTGTTTGTGTGTCCTATGAAATGCCGAGCTTTGTTTCTGTCCTATGGGACGCCTTCCTTTATTTGTTTGTTTGTTTTTGTCCTGTGGAATGCCTTGCTTTGTTTGTGTTTGTCTGTCCTGTGGAATGCCTTGCTTTGTTTGTGGTTGTCTGTCCTATGGAATGCCTTGCTTTGTTTGTGGTTGTCTGTCCTGTGGAATGCCTTGCTTTGTTTGTCTATCCTATGGAATGCCTTGCTTTGTGTGTGTTTGTATGTCCTATGGAATGCCTTGCTTTGTATGTTTGCTTGTGTTTGTCTGTCCTATGGAATGCCTTCCTTTCTTGGTTTGTTTGTCTTTGTCTTGTGGATGCCTTGCTTCCATTGTTTGTTTTCCTGTCTGTCCCGTGGAATGACTCCCATGGTTTGCTTTTCTTTGTCTGTCTTCTGGAATGCCTTGCTTTGTTTGTGTTTGTCTGTCTTGTGGGATGCCCTCCTTCCGTTGTTTGTTTTTCTTTGTCTGCCCTGTGGAATGCCTTGATATGTATGTGTTTTGTCTGTCCTGTGGAATGCCTTTCTCCTTGTCAGTCTGGTGGTGGTTTCACGTTGCCTTATGCGACTCCCTTTTGTTCTTTGTTATAGTTTACTTACATTTTCACCCAATTTTTATATTTATTTATCATTGTATTGATTTGTTTCTTCTTTTCTCAAAACTGTATTTTCTGTTACCCTCTGTTCCTTCTTTCTAACGAACACCATTTCTTTAGAAGCTTGAATCTGAAGTTAATGGCTCTTGGGGCTCATTCCTTATGAATAGGTATTATTTTCTGAATATGATAATAATAATAATAATAATAATAATTATTATTATTATTATTATTATTATTATATTTTCTCTGTTTTTATTGAGTGTTTCAATGCATTATTTATGTTAGTTCGCTATTATTGGTGTTTTTTTTTATGTATTTGCTAATATTTAATGTAATTTTTTATTTATAAAGTTTATATGTTGACTTTCAAAAGGTCAGCTATGATTACCACTTTCTTTTTCCTCTCTCTCTCTCTCTCTCTCTCTCTCTCTCTCTCTCTCTCTCTCTCTCTCTCTCTCTCTCTCATGAGCCGGGAGACACATTTTTTTCTGACCTGTCTGTCTGTTGTAAAGGAAATAACGTCTACCTTTTTGTCTTCATTTTAGGATGGCAAGGACAGGACGGGTGCTGTGTCGGGAGAGCGGAAGACTTGGCTCTTGGATTCCAATAGTGAGTACAGACTGTTGCCTGTGTTTGATGCGCATATGTATATGTATGTATACATACAGTACATACATGCATACATATAATTATGTATATATATATTGATTATATATATATACATATATATATGTATATATAAAAGTATATATATATATACATACATACCCACATATAATTGCTTGTATCATTGTATACACATCCACGTATACAGCTTATGACCTTAACAGATTTGCCGATTTTTATTTACTTTTTTTCATAAAATTCCTGGAATGCATTATTTCCAGATATTTTTTTTTTCCTTCACAATTTTAGGAATTTAGAATTGACCCTTTTCATTTTAATTTATCTTCTGTCAGTTAACGAAGGAGTGATTTTGGATTTTCATTACTTCACATTCGGATGAC
>NC_089745.1:3958417-3970917 GCF_040412425.1 Macrobrachium rosenbergii | reverse complement strand
TTCATGATGTGCTCGGGGATGTTAGGTAAGATAGCGCACGCGCGCGCTTGTTTGACGTCATATCAGCAAGTAAATGTAAATTCGCTTTTGCTGCGATAAGGAAAAAGCTTAATATACTTGGTATGAGGCGTGACGTCACCTTACGGAATAAACACAAGTAGAGAAAATACTCGAGTTATTTGACACAGGATTTGTGGTCAAGATTTGAAAACATGTTTGTGTTGAGCTGACTGAAGAGATATATACCTTGCGCCTACCTTTTTCCTCTCTCTCTCTTCTATTCCACCTATTTTCTATTCCTGGTGGGAAAATATAGGTATCAAAAGGTATTATTTTTTCATATATATTCTTTCACCGCTGGTGTCCTAAAAACTCCATTACAGTCGTCAGTGACCAAGGAAAAAAATTTCAAACTTTTTTTTTTTAAGAGTTTTCCTTTGGCTTTCACTACTGATTTTTCTCTTAATTCCTTTTTTGTTTCTTTTTTTAATTTTCACGGGACATAACTTCACCACTACTGACAGTAAAAAATGCAGCGAAAAATGAGTCTCTCCCCAAAGCTTCTGCTACGAAGGTTCCCCCTGCTCTGAATTTCAATGAACGCTCTTGTTTTGGGGGGAGGGGGCGGGATTTCGCTGCCTTGATTGAATGAATGATTGCGTGAACTGGCGTTGCTTGCAGTTTTGGTAGGCTTCGTCACTGTTAATTTAGGGATGAGGGAATGAGGGTGATAGTGAATGGAAGACCGACATACTCTTGTATTCATTATATTGTGAGGTTTATCAAGAATTATGTAGTGAGGTTTATCAAGAGTTTGTTGAGGTTTATCAGTTATTATGTAGTGAGGTTTATCAAGAATTTGTTGAGGTTTATCAGTTATTATGCAGTGAGGTTTATCAAGAATTTGTTGAGGCTTATCAAGAATTGTATTGAGGTTTATCTAGAATTATGTAGCGAGGTTTATCGAGAATTTATTGATGTTTATTAAGAATTTGTTGAGGTTTATCATGACTTTATTGAGGTTTATGAAGAATTTATTGAAGTTTATCAAGAAATATAGTGAGGTTTATCAAGAATTATGTAGTGAGGTTTATCAAGAATTTATTGAGGTTTATCGAGATTTATGTTGAGGTTTATCAAGAATTATAGTGAGGTCTATCATGGATTATATTGAGGTTTATCAAGAATTGCAGTGAGATTTATCAAGAATTCAGTGGTTTGTCAAGAGTTATGATGAGGTTTATCAAGAATTGCAGTGAGATTTATCAGGAATTCAGTGGTTTGTCAAGAGTTATGATGAGGTTTATCAAGAATTGTATTGAGGTTTATCAAGAATTTATTGAGGTTTATCAAGAATTATTGAGGAGATCTATCAATAATATTGAGGTTTATTAAAAATCATAGTGAGGTTTATTAAGAATTACAGTGAGGTTTATCGAGGGTTTATTACGGTTTAACCAGAATCATAGTGAGGTTTGTCAACAATTGTAGTGTGGCTTATCAATAATTATGGAGTTTCTCTAATAGTATAATCAGAAATTATTGTTTATGATCCATTATCTTATCGCTTTTGAAAGTATTGATTGGCAGTTCCCACAGTCATTGTGGCTGCTTCTTTCCCTCAACGGCGTGGCTGAGGAATCACCTCCTGAATCCTGTGATGATTCATCTTTTTTAGAGGACGTTTTTCCTCTCCTTCAGACGGGGTCAAACCCCAGCCTCGTCCCCATTTTGGAAGATGATCTACTGTGATTTTATTACGATCTAAAACTAATTTACCATGTTTTTCCTCTCCTTCAGCCTAGGTCAAACCCCAGCCTCGTCCCCTTCTGGGAAAATGACCTATTTCTTATTTCGAGCCAAAACTAATTCACCATGTTTTTCCTCTCCTTCAGCCTAGGTCAAACCCCAGCCTTGTCCCCTTCTGGGAAAATGACCCATTGTGATTTTGTTTCGAGCCAAAAGTAATTTACCGAGTTTTTTCCTCTCCTTCAGGCGGGGTCAAACCCCAGCCTCGTCTCCTTCTTGGAAAATGACCTATTGTGATATTATTTCGAGCCAAAACTAATTCACCGAGTATTTGAACGCACAACGTCTGTCTCGAGAAAGGAAGGATGATATCATTCGACTCCTTGTGTAAATGCTACATGTGGTCACCCCTCGAAGCCAGGTCGCCCTCCAATCATACAAAATGAACGACGTCTGCAGAAGAAAGGTCAAGTGGGAAGGCGTCAACGGGAAGACCTTTTCTCTCCGGGCCCTTTCAAGATATGGGTATCTGATCCTTTCCGCCCTTTACGCCCTCCATTAGACTCTCATTTTCTTATTTGATCCGCCTCTCTCTCTCTCTCTCTCTCTCTCTCTCTCTCTCTCTCTCTCTCTCTCTCTCTGAAATGCCTCTCCATTCCACCTTTCTATACACACACACATACTCTCTCTCTCTCTCTCTCTCTCTCTCTCTCTCTCTCTCTCTCTCTCTCTCTCTCTGAACTGCCTCTCCATTCCAACTTTCTTTACTCTCTCTCTCTCTCTCTCTCTCTCTCTCTCTCTCTCTCTCTCTCTCTCTCTCTCTCCTGAACTGCCTCTCCATTCTCAACTCTCTCTCTTCTCTCTCTCTCTCTCTCTCTCTCTCTCTCTCTCTCTCTCTCTCTCTCCATTCCAACTTTCTTTACCCTCTCCTTCCCATACTTATATCATCGCAGTTGTGCTGTAAAAAAAAATCCCCATTATTTTTAGCGCTGATTGAAATTAAGGCAAATGCAGGTCAATTCGGGCTGTTGTCTTGAAATCATTCTATGAAAATCGCATTAAAAATGAAGAGGGCGTAATAATCAGGTATATGTTGTTAGAAATATCACGCAGCAAGCCATTGAGATGAAAATGCCGCTATAAAATAAATGCTTTTAAAAAATTTCGTATGAAATGCTTTAAGAACATTTCTGACTTTATGGAATTCCTCAGAAATTTGTAGATGGTTTTTTTGTCAGAATTGGAATGAAATTGGTATTTTTCTAGTTACAATTGATGGAAAATTAATTTTTAATCCGTATGCAGTTAGTACTGGTGTCATGCAAGGTGGGATTATATCGCCGTTTTTATTGTCTCTAGATGAAGATTTTGATGCAGAGTTGTTGCTGAAATAAATTCTGTTATTAATTACAGAGAAAATGGACGTCTGTTGGATCTTGATTAATGCTACAGAACTTCTGAGAAAATCTAACTAATAATAGGTTTTATAGGTAGTCTGGGGAAGTGGAGTAAGGTTTAATACTGTTTTTCCAGAATCCCAAGCAATCACTTGGGAATGTCTTACTGGGAGCGGGTCAATAAAAGTGGCCGAGAAGATTAGTTATAGAAGTGCCTTAGCCTCAGAGGATATGAAGAATTAAGTGGCAAGGGTGGAGTAACTAATGAGAGGACAAGAGCAAGACTGGAACAGAACCCGTTGATCAATATGTGAGTCTGTCCAGATGGAAGTGAATGAGATGTATTTATGGAAGGACAGGAGAGCTAGTGGTGCTGGAAGGTACCAATTTGGAATGGGAGGAATAAGAACGAGGAAAAGTCTCTTAACCTTTCTCTCAGCTTCCTTCCCGTTCCTTCCCTTCCCTTCCCCCTATTCCTCCATCATCCCCTCCTCCTCCCCACTTTTCCATCCGTGACCTCCCTTTCATTCACTCCTCTCCCCCTCCGCAAGTTTCTGTGACTTATCTTTCCATCCCATCCCTCCCGTTTCACTCCGTGACCCACCCTCCATTTCCACCTCCTCCTCCTCCTCCTCCTCCTCCTCCTCCTCCTCCTCCTCCTCCTCCTCGGGGACAAGCGCTAGGGGGAAGATATGGACTTCTTCAGTCACATCTTTGATTTATTATTGTCTGGTACTTTTTTCGAAGATTTATTTAGTTTCTTTCGTATTATTTTTTACCTTTATTAATTTAATGGGATGTAAGTTTTACAACCGTCCCTAATTTATGGTAAATAATTTTTAATTTTCTCTTTTTTGACCATTGATTTTTTATTAAGTATTTATATTGATTTAATTTTTGATGTCTGTCTCAAAATAATAATAACAAAATATAATAATAATAATAATAATAATAATAATTATTATTATTATTATTATTATTATTATTATTATTATTATTATTATTATTATTATTATTATACTGTGGATGATTACGTTTACAATTCGGAACCGTTGCTATGGCCACCGTTTTTTCCATTCAATGCCACTTCTCGTCATCTTTCGATTTTCCTGCTATTCCTTGTTTAAATGCCCTCTTATCCTCTCTTTTCCTCTCTCCCTTTTCCTTGGGCCGAGAAGAAAAGAGAAATAAAAACAAGGAATACAAAGTCACTCTTGTATTTCGTGAAAGAATGAAAATAAAAAAAAAAAACGTTAACCTCGTCAGTCATTCTTGACCTTCCTGGATATAATATCAAGGTCAGTGACGTCATTGGTTATGTCTGTGTCGTATAAAAAGGCTTATTTAAGTTGCCACTGTTTTGTCTGTGTCGCATAAAAAGACTTAACAATGTTGCCATTGTTTTGTCTGTGTCGTATAAAAAAGACTTACCCAAGTTGCGATTGTTTTGTCTGTGTCGCATAAAAAGGACGTAACTAAGTTGCCATTGTTTTAGCTGTTTTGTCTGTGTCGCATAAAAAAGGCTTATCTAAGTTGCCATTGTTTTGTCTGTGCTACACAATAAAGACTTACCCGACTTAATCATTCTTTTGCTAATATTTTAATTTATTTTCTGTTTTTATCATACTTTTCGTATGGCGGCGTATATCCATTAATTACAGCTCTGTATTGAATCACAACCTGGTTCTCTGTAATACTTGAACTTTTCAGAGCAGAAAGAGATCCCCCTTGAACCACGCTTACAAAATCAAAATTCTAATTGTTTGTATTTTGTTGTTCTTGTCACAGGAAAGGTGAAGGCCATTTGAAAGTATTCTTACAAAATAGAAATTCCTGGTGTATCTTTTTTTTACGGGAAAAGGAGCTGAATGCATATCACGTGCTCAGTTGCAAACCAAGATTTTGACAGAAGGAGACTATTCGTGTTTACCTTCAAAATTGATATCTTAGTTTTTAAATGTACTGTTTTTAGAGTCTTTCCTTTCAATAAAACACAACGCAAACCAAATCATGACCTAAATATAAAGTCATCTGACATTTATTTTCAAAACCCGTAGGGGTTAGTGCCGTCAGTGCACCTCATGCGGTGCACTGTAGGCATTACTTGAGGTTCTTTGTAGCGTGCCTTTGGCCCCTAGCTGCAACCCCTTTCGTTCCTTTTACTGTACCTCCTTTCATATTCTCTTTCTTCCATCTTACTTTCCACCCTCTCCTAACAATTGATTCACAGTGCAGCTGTTACACCTTTCAAATCTTTTGTCAATTTCCGTTTCAGCACTGAATGACCTCATAGGTCCCAGTGCTTGCCCTTTGGCCTAAATTTTATATTCAGTTCAGTTCAATTTAATTCATTTAAGAAAAATGAGGCCAGTGTGGAAAAACCGCATTTGACAAATCTGAAAAATCGAATTTCGAAGATTTTTTTTTTTTTTTTTTTTTATAAAAAACAGAGAAGCGAATTTATTCTAAAGTGAAGCAGGCGGAGTCCATCACGACCCGAGTTCGAAGACATTAAGTCAGTGGAGGGAGTCGTTAGGGATTTTTAAAGGAAGCCGTTAAGAGGGAGATTTTAGGAAACCGGAGATTTTTAAGTCTGAAGTTGAGAAGGTTTAGACATTCCTGGAATATTCAAGTGGGTTATTAAAATGACATGAGATAGCGAGAGAGGGAGAAGCTCTCTCTCTCTCTCTGTCTCTCTCTCTCTCTCTCTCTCTCTTTCTCTCTCTCTCTCTCTCTCTCTCGTGTTCCAAAGCATGACGAATATTTCTCTCTTCTTGTTGATCACTGTGCAGGCTGTTTATTTTTCGTTGTATGTACTAAAGTATCTCTCTCTCTCTCTCTCTCTCTCTCTCTCTCTCTCTCTCTCTCTCTCTCTCTCTCTCTCTCTCTCTCTCCCCGTAGAAAACGTTAATTAATTTTCCAGATGGAAGGAGAACGGGAAACGGAGGAAATGAACGGATCAAAAGAGCTTTTGGAGAGACGAACCATCGGTTTTGTATTCACGGTTTTAATTTCGTCTTCGTCGTTCGCATATTTCTCTTCGTTTAGCTTTGTTATTTATTGTCTTTCTTTTTCTTATTGTCGTTGTCGTCATTGTCGTTCTCCTACCAACCGCAGTAGTCAATAAAAAATCTCAGAATCGCATGAGTCACTCTCTAAGATGGTAAAGAAATCCACAGTGGTGAAAGTGTAAATATGTATTTTTGAGAGATATATATATATATATATATATATATATATATATATATATATATATATATATATATATATATATATATATATATATACAGTATATATATATATATACATACATATATTTATATATATACATTTATATACACTTTCTAAAAAGTATTTTTGCAAGGGAATTGATGAATGGGTTTATATGCGTTTTATTTTTGGGTACATTTTCCTTAATATATACTTATGTATATATATATACACCATATACATACATACTTACATACACATATATACCATTGTGGATTTCTTCTCCAATTGTAGTAGTGTCATCATTATCTTCAAGAATAATTTTACTATCTGTTTTAATCTGACAAGCACTCATGTACAACTGTATAGTTTAATGAATGGGGTACTAATGTTGTACTGTATTTGTGATAGTACTGTATATGCAATTGCCTATTACCGTATTTGTAATTCTAATGTCTTGTCTTATCACAGTTCCCGGAAAGTATTTTTGAAATGAAAACGAGTGAAGGGGTTTATATGCGTTATATATTTTGGGTACATTTCCGTAATATGTAACATGTTACGAGTGTAGTCCTGCATTTGCGATAGCAGTGTATTTGTCGCTAAGTGTGTATTTGCAATTCCAAAGTCTTGCCTGCCACACTTTCTGAAAAAAAATATTTAAAATGGAAATTCGTCAAGGGATTCATATACGCAATGTTGATGCGTGAATATGCAATTACGTAGCACTGTATTTGTAATCCTAATGTCTTGACTCACCACAAACTTTCTGGAAAATATTTAAAATGGAAAGTAGTAAAGGGATTTACATACGCAATTTTTATGCGTACATTTTCCGACTTACTACACTTTCTCAAAAGTATTTTTTGAATTGGGGATGAGAGAGGGAACTTAAATACGCCAATGTTTATGCGTATATTTTGCATAATATGCATATACGTTCTCTCCTTCTGTCCTGCACGTTATTATTATTATTATTATTATTATTATTATTATTATTATTATTATTATTATTATATGTTCTCTCCTGTCCTTCACGTTATTATTATTATTATATAATTATTATTATTATTATTATTATTATTATTATTATTATTATTATTATTATTACATAATGAAAGTCCCAAGACTAAATTGAAAGCGTATTGAAAGGACAATATGAAACCTAGCAGTGATAAATCTGAATAAAGAAATTCTGTCCGTAGGATAAGCATATAATGCTGTATGAGCCGCGGCCCGTGAAACTTTCAGCCACGGCCCGGTGGTGGCCTGTCCTGTAGCGTTGCCAGACGCACAATCATGGCTAACTTTAAAATTAAATAAAATAAAAGCTACTGAGGCTAGAGGGCTGCAATTTGGTATGCTTGACGATTGGAGGGTGGATGATCAACATACCAATTTGCAGTCCTCTAGCCTCAGTGATTTTTAAGACCTGAGGGCGGACAGAAAAGTGAGGACGGACAGACAAATAGTCATCTTAGTAGTTTTCTTTTGCAGAAAACTAAAAACAGTTTTTTACAGATATTTTAATGTCCACAAAATTCAAGTGTATTTCGATGCTTTAGACAGCAAAAGGAAGAAGATTCTATCCAGTAAATTGCACGTGGTTCCAGCAACGGGGCTGGGGGTGGTTGGGGGGGGGAGACTCGGTAGTAATTAAGTCTTGAGAGTAATTAAGCCTGAAAATACCGAATCGATATACAGGGAGATGAATACAAGGGAAGCGAAGAAGATGTCAGTGACAGCCAAGTCAAAATGAGACGTTTCGCAGTGACTAGTCTTCAAAGGAAGGAAGGAAGTGCAGTGGATGTGGCTATAGATAAATAAAGAAGTAGGTAAATCGATCAGGAGAAATCATTAGCAAGGACTTCATAGCTATTATGTATATTATATATATATATATATTATGTATATACATATATATATATATACATATATATATACATATAATTCCTTATATATATATATATATATATATATATATATATATATATATATATATATATATATATATATATATATATGTATATATATATATATATATATATATATATATATAAAGGAATACAAAAGAAAGCAAACAAGATATTATATATAAAATATGTTAATGACAGCTAAATCAAAATTAGGTGTTTTAATGTGACTTTAGCAAAGGGGCCTCGATGGCTCAGTCGTATGCAGCCGCCTAGGACTTCGTAGAGGTCCGTGGCGCGGATTCAGATCCGCAGCCGACAGGTCAGAGATGGCGGATGCTATCCGTACACAGGGATTACATATATAATCAACGGATGTTTTGCTGAAAAATGGGTGTTACAGACTAATACAAGAAACAAAGCCTGTCTTCTAAAACATAACAGACACCTCAAACTGTCGACCTAACCGCCCAGTTCTCCTCGCTGCTGGGAGAAAGGGGCTGGGATTGGTAGATACATCAAGGCAAGATGGGAGCCGATCGTTACGGCCTACCCCAACGCCCAATCAATAAAATGAAAAGAGGCAAATATAAAAATGGGAAAAAGCAAAACGAAGAAGATAAAAAGGAAGGAAGCGTCAAGGTAAGAGGAGATGCATAAATAGATAAGTAAATAGATAAATAAACAGATAAATAGATACATAAATAAGTAAATCAAGAGATATCATTAGAAAAGACATCTTGGGTCAATTTTAATATATATATAAATTACAGAACGTTAAAGATTAGTGATGCCTTTTTTTAATTCAGTAAAAATTCACGAGACAAAGACTAGCTAGAGGCAGGTTAATGAAGAAAGTTCGCATCTGAGGAAAAAAGGCTCCTAACTTTTGTGAAGTGAGGAAAAACAACAGAGGGAATGAAGGAAGCATCAGGGTAAGAGAGAGAGAGAGATTTGCCTTAGGAGACGCTAGCGCGTGCGTCCCATATTTTGTTTGAAGGTGAAATATGAATATGGATTATTAAGGAGGTCAATGTGATGATTATTATGTTTAAAATCAGAAGGGATTTTGTGATGTGTTTTGTCAAAAATATGACGTAGGGATACATAATTACATGTCAGAAATATAATAACAAGTCAAATCGAGTTTTCTGTACAGCCGCTACAGCGTATAATCAAGGCCACCGAAAATAGATCTATCATTCGGTGGTCTCGGTTTAATGCTGTGTGAGCCGCGACCCATGAAATTTTAACAACGGGCCGGTGGTGGCCTTTCCTGTATCGTTGCCAGAAGCACGATGGTGGCTAAGTCTAACCTTAAATAAAAATCAAAACTACTGATGCTAGAGGGCTGCAATTTGGTATGTTTGATGATTGGAGGGTGGATGATCAACATACCAATTTGTAGCCCTCTAGCATGAGTAGTTTTCAAGATCTGAGGGAATAGCGATGGAAAGAAATATGATGATTATTCTGATAGCAAAAAAAGGAATATGTCAAGCGTCGTGAAATGAAGAACTAATATGATGGCTGTTATTAATGTTGTATTTGTCTTGTCATATAAATTATTATAACTGAGAGAGAGAGAGAGAGAGAGAGAGAGAGAGAGAGAGAGAGAGAGAGAAACCATTGCTATTTTGTCGAAGACATTAAAATGAATCTTATTACGTGTCGTGTCTTAACGAATTGCGGTTGTTGGAAATATAATAATTATTTCCCCGTGGTGGGGTAGTGGCATCAGTGCACCTCATGCGGTGCGCTGTAGGCATTACTTCAAGTCTTTGTAGCCTGCCTTCGGCCCCTATCCCTTTCGTTCCTTTTACTGTACCTCCTTTCATACTCTCTCTCCCATCTTACTTTCCACCCTCATTAATTCATAGTGCAGCTGCGAGGTTTTCCTCCTGCTACACCTTTCAAACCTTTCCCTGTCAATTTCCGCTTCAGCGCTGAATGACCTCAAAGGTCCCAGCGCACGGCCTTTGGCCTAAGTTGAACATTCAGTTCAATAATTATTTCATGAAAATGTGCTGTAAATGGGATACGTTAACCTTTCAGCTCTCAGACCATTCGCAAATAACCAAGAAAACGACCGGTTAACAAAAGGAAAGGTCAAAAGGGGTCAAAAAAGGTCTTTGGAGCGAGTGAATGGAAGTAAAGTTGGTACATTTGATACTACTTAACATTTGGTCTAATAAAAAGATGGCTGGTTGGGGACATGATATTAAATGTGATATTTCTGTACTGGCGATGATGTCACGAACGTGGAATGATAAATACGGATATATTTCTTATAAAGGAGTTTTTGTAAAGGGATAAACTGGCTGTGGAAGAAGTGTCTTTTTGTATTTTATTTTATTCTGTTTTCTTATCTATTTATATATTTATTTACTTTATTATAATTATTATTATGTTTATGATTATAGTGATGATGATTATCATTATTAATATTACAAAAATACTCATTGTAGCATGAGTCTTGAAACGGAGAAAGAAATCCATAGTTATGTTTGGGTACAAAACATCTAAAAATAAATCCATATTTCAAAATATAGATTTTGAAATATATTTGTACCCCTACAAAACTGTCGATTTCTTTCTCCGTTATTATTATTATTATTATTATTATTATTATTATTATTATTATTATTATTATTATTATTATTATTATTCCTGAGGTACCACTGAGATCGGCATGACTGCCCAAAATCAAGTGGGCAACTGCAATAACATGCTATTTACTTGGAAGCGCATCACACCAGGATTGCGAGCCAGGCATTGAAAAAAGAAGAACGGCCATTATAATTAGCTCGTATGCCTCGCTTTGACGCAGTACAAAACAACAGCCCTTTTGTTCAGCAGGGGCGAACAACAGCAGTAACGCGAGCGCCCCCAGAAAGCAGGCCTTTCAAAGGACGTGCGTAGGAGCGGAGGAGTAAAAGTTGTTCAGAGTAAATCCATTAGTTGATGATGTCACAAAGGACAGCTCTGAAGTACTAGGAAAGTGAGATTATGCTTTCTTGAAAAGTGCTTATTATTTATTATTTGCCAGCTGATCCAGAATTGATGTTATAGGGGATTTATTGTTGTATGTTAATCATACGTCTGGCAGCGCCAGAAGAAAAGGTGGAGCGTCAGGTGAAGAATGAGAATAAACCCAGAAAACCGAAGAAAAAGGTGACGCAAAAACGAAAATTTCATTTGTTTTGTCTGTGTTTGTATGTCTGTCACGGGGTAAGGGTTTGATTTTCGGTTGTAAACCTTTCTGGGGGTGACATAGAGGCCGTGTATAAAATTTCGTCTGGGTCTGTCAAGCGGTTTGGATTTCTATAGAAGCCAAACTTATATATATAAACATTTACTTATATATATTTTCATGATGTTGCCTTCTAATACGTATATCCTCCTATAATTTTGACATATTTACTTTTTTCATGTGTTATGTTTAATGATAATGGTTGTTGAAGTGTCATATTTAGTTTGACATCAGATCTCAAAAGTACTAATGATTACTTGATAGCGTAATTTAGAATTGTTGTTATAATTTTAATAGTAACGTAATTTAG
Source organism: Macrobrachium rosenbergii (assembly GCF_040412425.1). Taxonomy (NCBI): domain Eukaryota; kingdom Metazoa; phylum Arthropoda; class Malacostraca; order Decapoda; family Palaemonidae; genus Macrobrachium; species Macrobrachium rosenbergii. Next base: position 3,959,085 of record NC_089745.1, on the reverse strand, counting down.
AACGAATATCTTTCTTGGTAAAAGCGTAGTATGTGAACACGTGTGTGTATCCACCAAGGCTTGTTTTATTTCAGTTGTCATCAGTTGAGATAAGAGGGAACGCTTTGTTTTGGGTTAGCGACGACAGTTTTGCAAAACAAACGCCGATTCGTCCCATACGGGCTCAAGACGAGTGATTTCATGTTGTTGCATGCATTGTTTGAGTCACGTTCGCCACTTTGAGAGAAAGAATACGTGTCCTGATCAATTACGTCATGTTTTGTAAGATGCGTTCAAAACGTTTTGCTGGGATGACGTAACTTTCCTTCTAGAAGCTTCTACATTGTATCTCGCACCCAAAACGCTTTAATGACGTCACCTCCCTGCTTCTAGAACTTTTGTATCTCGTACCCAAAATGCTTTAATGACATCATGTAATTGTTTCACGTATTACTGGAATCCTAAAATCTAATTATTATGATTTCTGAGACCAGTCGATTTGGTTCCATCTCTCTCTCTCTCTCTCTCATTCCTAATTAGGAAGAGATTACTTTTAACGTAAATTTTGTGGTCACTTTAACATTAACTTTTGAGATCTGAATTTAGCAAAGTTATTTAGTTCGTAACGGCGCCTGGTAAAAAGTGTGTATTGTGTAACGCAGCTGCAGCAAGTGATTTACAGAGGTTTT
>NC_089745.1:3930917-3953417 GCF_040412425.1 Macrobrachium rosenbergii | reverse complement strand
GTGACATCCGTGTTGATGAGCTTTGAGCATTGTTTTATACAAAAGTGCTCATCTTACAGTTAATAATAATAATAATAATAATAATAATAATAATAATTCGGCGTTTCATCCATTATATGAAGAAGAAATTAATATTCAGACGAGGGGAGAATGATAAACAATAGATAACAGACTCGATATCCGATGTCGGCTAAAGAGAGGGCATTGAACGCTGACACCTCAACCCTCCCCCCTTTTCGGTCTCTCTCTCTCTCTCTCTCTCTCTCTCTCTCTCTCTCTCTCTCTCTCTCTCTCAAGTTCCACCCAAGTTTAGGCGCTGACTTTGAGCTAACCCAGACCGGGCCATATATCTTCAGTTGCCGCTTCGTTAGTTACTTGTTGGGGCAAAGTTGTCGGTTTTTTTTTCTTTTTTTTTTAGTTGTGTGTTTGAACAACAGAACGCGCCCGGGCGAGTTTCGGTTTTCGAGTGGACGCCGCCCGTCATGTGTTTCTCCCCTCCCACTGCCGCCCCCCCCCCCTTGCGCATGATAAGCGACGTGTTTGGTATTTTGTTTTATTTATATATTTTATTTTATTTTGTTTTGTTTTGTTTGGCCGTGGGAGGGGTTGTGCTGGGTGGTTATTGTGAGAGAGAGAGAGAGAGAGAGAGAGAGAGAGCGAGAGAGAGAGAGAGAGAGAGAGAGAGAGAGAAATGTTTTGTACATTTTAATGTTAAAAGAAATGTTAACGACCCATTTTGTGACAGACACAGGTATGTTAATATACATTTCTCAATATATATATATATATATTGTATATATGTGTTTGTGTGTGTATATATGTGTATGCACAGTAATTATCAGTAGTCATTCAGGTAACGATATATTTAGGATAAATACCGAAACATCATTGGTATACACTGGTGGCAAAAAAATCTGCTAGTTTCCAAAACTCCATGACTTTTTCAATAAAGTTAGGACAGCCTCAAGACGAGACAAGACAAGACAAGGCGAGGCGAGACAAGGCATCCATAGCTTGCCTGAATTTTGCTTGAAAATTGATAGACAGAGTTCAGTACTTGAGGTAACAACAGCGCTATTTATCATTTTGAGAGTTACAGCGCTAACTTTTTTATTTTGACACTCATGGAGCACCGCAATGCCCTGTAGGAGTTTGGGCTAGTAAGAGGTATGTGTTGAGGTTTTGTTTAGATAATCTAAAACAGCGGTTCTTAATCTTTTTTTGGACCATGCACCCTTTCACCATATGTCAGAATGTCATCCCCCACCCCCTGGCCAAAATTGTGAGTGAAACCAACAAAATACTAACACAAACACACAAGCTAGCTGAGAGAAAGCCCAGCTTGACCTGTCAGTAGTGCGGACCGATGCGCCCTGCGTTTTGCGTGGTCCTAGAGCCAGTTTGAGCCTGCAGTCTGTGGTCACAATAACCTACCCCCCACCCCCCCTCCTCCTGAAAGTCTGAAATTCCCCTGGTTGAGAACTACTGAACTAAAGCCTCATTTATACACAAATTCTACAATTAGATTTCCATTGTAAAGAAATAAACCATAATATCAACCCTTTGCAGTAGAATTTGGGAGCCATTTTTTAAGAGGCATGTGATGAGATTTCGTTTAGCTTTATTTATGCCCCAAGATTCTTCAGTTGAATTTCCTTTTTGAAGAACGTGGACCATAATGTCGACCCTTCATAGAAAATATGTCCAACTATGTTTTCTAATAAAGAAAATGTGGCTTTTTTCGATTTAGTACCTTTAGTGTTTTACAAATTATTGTCCAGTATTTTGTTTCAGTAAATGGAAATGTGAACCAGTGGGCCTTTCACAAAAAAAAAAAAAAAAAAAAATGGGGGCTGTTTTACAAATTATTGTCCAACACTTTTTTTTTTTGCAGTAAGTAGAAATGTAAACCATTGGACTTTTTACCTGAACAAATAAAAAATGCGCCGAAGTTTCTTCGGCGCAGTCGAGTTTTCTGTACATCGTATAATCAAGGCCACCGAAAATAGATCTATCTTTCGGTGGTCTCGGTATAAAGCTGTATGAGCCGCGGCCCATGAAACTAACCATGGCCCGGTGGTGGCCTGGCCTACATCGTTGCCAGACTCACGATTATGGCTAACTTTAACCTTAAATAAAATAAAAACTATGAGGCTAGAGGGCTGCAATTTGGTATGTTTGATGATTGGAGGCTGGATGATCAACATACCAATTTGCAGCCCTCTAGCCTCGGTAGTTTTTAGATCTGAGGGCGGACAGAAAAAGTGCTGACAGAAAAAAGTGCGGACTTGAAAAGTGCGAACAGAAAAATGTGCGGACGGACAGACAAAGCCGGCACAATAGCTTTCTCTTCAGAAAACTAAACGGGCGACTGCTCCATAGATTTTCAAATAACCCGACACTGCAGAAACGGGGGCTGTGAGCAAACTTTCCTGGCAAGGAAAATTAGATTTCCCTCAGACGTCATTCTGCTTTAGAGCGAGTGGATTTTGAGAAGCGCTCTCTCGGACCTTTGAACACGCCGGCGTCGATTCCGACGTGCAATCAATTATGGCTGCGGGCGACACTTGCTGAATATGCCGAGATACACAGTGACGAGGCGAATTTATCTCCCATTGATCGATGCGGCAGCTAAGGCTGCGGATGCCCGTCGGAGAGAGCTTTTATCATTTTCTGCAAGAATTTCCAAGTATGGTTCCTCCCCCTTGGGGGAGGAGTGCCGTCAGTGCACCTCGCGCTGTACACTGTGTGTATTACTTCGAGGTTCTTTGCGGCGTCCCTTCGGCCCCTTGCTGCAACCCTTTCTGTTCGTTTAAATAACTGATATCTCCTCTTTCTGCATCTTCCTTTATCTTTTAATTCTTTCGAATGAACACCATGGAAGCTTGGATTTTAAGGCAATGGCCCCTGTTGGTTTGTTCCATATGAATAGGGTTCAATCTTCTGAATAATAATAATAATAATAATAATAATAATAATAATAATAATAATAATAATAATAATAATAATAATAATACTGTACCTCCTTTCATATTCTCTTTTCCATTTTACTTCCCACCCTCTCCTAACAGTTGTTTCATAGTGGAACAGCGAGGTTTTCCTCCTGTTACACCTTCAAAACCTTTTTTCACTCTCAGTTTCCTTTTCAGCGCTGAATGACCTCGTAGGTCCCAAAGACTGGTCTCAGCAAATATTTTATATATATATATATATAAATATATATATATATATATATATATATATATATATATAACTATATATATATATATATATATATATATATATTCTATATATGTTCTTGATGAAACAAAACAGAAAGTTCTTTGCCTTGATGAAACAAAACAGATGATTCAAAGGATGATTCAAAGGGATATATATACATGTGCAAGCCAGCATACAACAACTTCATAGAAATAGGAACACATTCTCTCTCTCTCTCTCTCTCTCTCTCTCTCTCTCTCTCTCTCTCTCTCTCTCTCTCTCTCTCTCTCTCTCTCGTTCGTTCCTTTCAATTGAGGATATCTGTAGAAGACAAACACGTCAACAACGCCGTCTAAAGGAGCAAACAACTCGACTAGAAATTTTTATAATATCAAAGAGGGCCGCGCCAAGACAAGCACGCACCCCCCCCTTCCCCCTTCCCCCTCCCCTCCCCTCCCCTCCGTTTTGGAGGCAAGATCAAAGGGCGCGTGTTTTTTTATGCATTCAGAAATAACTCTTTTGTTTGTCGCGGCAAATATTTGTAGGTACGGATGTCAAGAGGTTTCCTTTTGAAGACGAGGACTGCCGTGAAGTGTGGACCAAAGTATGGGTGGTAGAGTCACTATCTCCTAGAGGCATAGTCACTATCTTCCAGAGGCACAGTCACCATCTTCTAGAGGCATGCTTATTTTCTTCTAGAGGTATAGTCACTACCTTCCAGAAGTACAGTCACTGTCTTCTAGAGGTGCAGTTATAATCTTCTAGAGACATACTTCTTATCTTCTAGAGGCATAGTCACTGTCTTCTGGAGGCATAGTCACTATCTTCTAGAGATATACTTGTTATCTTCTAGGGTTACTATCTTCTAGAGGCATATTCATTATCTTCTAGAGGGATAGTCACCATCTTCTAGAGACATAGTCACTATCTTTAGAGGTACAGTCACTGTCTACTAGAGGCATAGTCACTATCTTCTAAAGGCATAGTCACTATCTTCTAGAGATATACAGTCACTATCTTCTAGAGGCATACCACTATCTTCTATAAGGCACACTTATTATTTTCTAGAGGCATAATCACTATCTTCTAGAGGCATAGTCACTGTCTACTAGAGGCGTAGTCACTGTCTACTAGAGGCAGTTGGTAGAGCTGTGGACTGGCTTCTGGGCCGAAGTTCGATTCCCCGCCGGCTGATGAAGAGTTAGAGAATTTATTTCTGGTGATAGTCATTCATTTATTGGGATAATAATGTGGTTCGGATGCCACAATAGGCATAGGTCCTGTTGCTGTAACCAATTGGTTCTTAGCTTCTAAAATAAGTCTAATCCTTCTTCCCTGGAGAGCTGTTAATCAGCTCAGCTCTTCTGGTGGTATACTTAACTATCTTCTAGAGACATAGTCACTATCTTCTAGAGGCATACTTATCTTCTAGAGGTATAGTCACTATCTTCTAGAGGCTTACTCACCATCTTGTAGAGGTATAGTCACTATCTTCTAGAGGCATACTTAGTATCTGCTAGAGGCATAATCACTATCTTCTAGAGGCATACTTATTATCTTCTAGAGGCAAGTCACTATCTTCTAGAGGCATACTTATCTTGTAGAGGTATAGTCACTATCTTCTAGAGGCATACTTATTATCTTCTAGAGGCATAATCACTATCTTCTAGAGGCATACTTATCTTCTCAAGCAAGTCACTATCTTCCAGAGGCATAGTCACTATCTTCTAGTGGCATAGTCACTATCTTCTAGAGGCATAGCCACTATCTTTTAGAGGTGTCGTGACTATTGTCTAGAGGCATAGTCATTGTCTTCTAGAGGCATTATATATATAATATATATATATATATATATATATATATATATATATATATATAAACTTTGTGAATTTATAATCAGAACTAAAAGACCTTTGCATTTTTCCACTCGACCCAGCGGATACGCGAGTTTCATTTTCCAGTATTTTTGATTCAGTTCCCACCCCCGCCCCCGTAAGTGATTCACCCGCTGTTGGATTTCGTTTGGGTGACGACATTCCCGTCACATTCTCGATTCCATTGCCGGGAATGGGAATGTGATCGTTGATCTAACGCATATTTTTGGAATTTATCGCGTCCGCATTTTTGGAAAGGGTGAGTTGCATCCATAGCACCGGAATAATTCGGGATTGGTTTTGTCGTTCAAGTAAATTTTAGAATTGGTTTATCATGTTAATATATCTTGGAATTGTTTTGTTATTTTTATATATTTTGGTATTGGTTTATCGTTTTAATATATTTTGGAAATGGTTTACAAGGTAATATATTTTTGCATTTGGAATTGGTTTATCATGTTAGTATATTTTGGAATTGGTTTATCATGTTCATATATTTTGGAATTGTTTTATCGCATTACTATATTTTGGAATTGGTTTATCATGTTAATATATTTTGGAATTAGTTTATCATGTTCATATATTTTGGAATTGTTTTATCGCATTACTATATTTTGGAATTGGTTTATCATGTTAATATATTTTGGAAATGGTTTATCATCCAAAATATGTTTTAGAACTGATGTTTCTCATTAATGCACAGTATTTGGAAATGGTCTATCATTCAGATATATTTTGGAAATGATGAATGATAAATTTATTTTGGAAATGAATTATGACAAATTTAATTTGGAAATGGGTCATCACATATATACTAGAACGGATTTAACACGTCAATTTATCACTTAAATTGAATGATTGCACAAAAATATATTACTACACAAAAATATATTACTAACTTGTTCTATAAATTATCTAGGAATTTAACCATGAATATATTTGGGAACAGTTTCATCTTGTAAATATATTTTGGGAGCTTAGTGTCATATAAAAATATTAGGAACTGATCTGCCGTAAATATATTTGAAGCCGATTTACCACCAGAGTTTCTTTTGGAATATAATTATCGCATGAATACAACGAACATATCCCACAGATGTATTTTGGAATGTGATTATCGCACGAATTGTGGAATAGACTGCATTGTGATTACATCCAGTAAATATATTTCGGAACTGAATAAATCATATTATCCCTCGAATATATTTTGGAATATGATTATAACACGAATTGTGGAACTGACTGCATTGTGATCATATCCAGTAAATATATGTCAGAGTTTATTTATCCAGAAACATGTTGTGGAACCGGTCTATCGCTTCATTTGGAATCTCAATGGCCTATTGTATCATCGTTCATTATTGTGCTTCACAGATAAGGAGTTTCCAATTTCACCGAATGTGAAGGTTTTGTGTTTTATTAGTAATTGTGAATGAAGGTTGATTCCCCCGTTTTTAGGCTCTCGTTTTGATTGATGGTAACCTGTCACAATATTTGATACTTCGTTATGACGTTAATATATATATATATATATATATATATATATATATATATATATATATATATATATATATATATCATATATATATACATATATTTATATATATGCATATAATTTATATTTCTCCATTACTGCTCATGTATGCAAGTATTTATTAGTTTATTGATTTATTTACTTCTTGACGTGCCTGTATTCTACTACAATTTCTGCTCTCTCTCTCTCTCTCTCTCTCTCTCTCTCTCTCTCTCTCTCTCTCTCTCTCTCTCTCTCTCTCCAAATTCTTCTTTACAGAGAGAGTTTCAAATACTCTTACATTTGCCTAAAATTACGTTTCAGAATCCTACTGGATTGAAAAGTTTTTCACTTTTTGAAATAAACTTTTTATTTATTTATTTACATTATATTAAGCTTTCTTATTCATTTAATTACTTATTTATCTTATGTTTTATGGAAGGCTTAAATCGTATGATTAACCATTGTTGTTCTAAGTTCATGTGATTCTCATTTCTCTTAAGGCTTGAATGTCAGATAAGTAAGCCTTTGGTTTATTTCGGCCGAGTAAGCCTACACTGTTAGTTTAGAATGAGGGTTGTCTCCGTCAGTGCACCTCATGCATTGCCCTGTATGCATTACTTAAGGTTCTTTGCAGCGTCCCTTCGACCCCTAGCTGCAACCCCTTTCGTTCCTTTTACTGTACCTCCTTTCATATTCTCTTTCATCCATTTTACTTTCCATCCTCTCCTAACAGTTGATTCATAGTGCAACTGCTTTGAGGTTTTCCTCCTGTTACGCCTTTCAAACCTTTCACTGTCAGTTTCCGTTTCACCGCTGAATGACCTCATACGTCCCGGTGCTTGACCATTGACCTAAATTCTATATTCAATGTATTTTCTCGAGGGATGGAGGAATACCGATGATAATCATATTAAGATTTGAAGTGGTTAGCCTTTTATTTGGTTAAGACGAAGCAAAAAGTGGAAATCATTAATTGGTGTTAAGATGAAGGAAGTGGAATATTGAGAAATAGCGTGGAGACATTAATGAATATTTAACTAAATTCGCCTATATTGCGAGATAGTTTGCAGACGTTTGATGAATATTTATCTAGATTGGTCTATATTGCGAATATTTTGTATACGTTTCATAAATATTTATCTAGACTGATCAGTATATGCTAGATAGTTTGTAGACGGTTGATAAATATTTGTCTTCATTGGTCTATATTGCGAATATTTTATAGACGTTTGATAAATATTTATCTAGATTGGTCTATATATGCGAAGTAGTTTGTAGACATTTGATAAATATTCGTCTAGATTGGCCTATACTGCGAAATAGTTTGTAGACACTTGATAAATATTTGTTTAGATTGGTGTACATTGCGAAACATTTCATAAATATTCAGCAAGTATTCATCTAGATTGGTCTACAATGCGAAATAGCTTATAGATATTCAGTAAATTTTTATCGAGGTTGACCTACAATGCGAAATAGTCTGCAGAACATTCCAATGAATATTTATCAAGATACGCCTGCTGAACTAAAATAAGTTCCCTCATTGAAATGAATCTTAATTATGGGCAATTCTGTTCAATAAGCGGTTCAGCCATCGTCTGGCAGAGTGGGACGTCACCATGGAAACCAAGAACAGGAATCATCTGGGGGGGCGGGGGGAAGATTTGATGAGTATCGGAATATAGTCCAACACGGCCTTTTAATGGCTTACGCCATTAGGGACTAATTGAACGATGATTAGGCAATTGGACAAAGCTCAGGACCCAGCTTGCGATAACATCATTAGCAAGATCATTCTGCATATTTTCTTTTTAACGTCGATAAATCATGATTGATGCTGCGGAGTTTAGTCTAGATATTCAGACAGTCTGGCGGCTGTTTAATTTTTTAAATATATTTTTTAAAGTGTTTAGATATTCAAGCAGTCCGCCTGTTTATTTTATGCATTTATTTATTACTTTTTTAAATTGATTTTTTCTCTTCCTATAACTGATCTCTTCTTTCTGTGTTTTCTAATTCAGACAGTCCGCCTATTTCGCTCTGTCTTTTTTTTTTTAAGAGTTACTCGTCTCTCCTTTTGCCTCTTTATTTGTTGCTTCGTTAATTTATTTTTTTTTTCCTTTGCTGATAAGTGATATCTGCTCTCTGTATTTTTCGTTGTCCTCGGTTACTTCTTTCAGATGAACTCATTATTTGGAAGCTTGAATTTCAAGTCACTGGGCCCTGTGGTGGGCTCGTTCCATATAAGTAGGTTTCATCTTCTTAATAACAATGATAATAATAATAATAATAATAATAATAATAATAATAATAATAATAATTATTATTATTATTATTATTATTATTCAGATGATGAAACCTATTTATATGGACTAGTCAAAGTGGTCGACCCTCGGGTTTTCGGCTTTTGCTTGAAAAAGGACCTCAAACCGCCCCCCCCCAATTCTCCCACCCTCCTGCCACCTCCCACACCCCGTATTCTGTTTCCCATACGAACTCAGAATGGAATTTAGGCCAACGGCAAGAACTGGGACCTACGAGGTCATTCAACGCTGAAACGGAAATTGACAGTAAAAGGTTTGAAAGGTGTAACAGGAGGAAAACCTCGCAGTTGCACTGTGAATCAACTGTTAGGAGAGGGTGGAAAGTGAGATGGAAGAAAGAGAATATGAACGGAGGTACAGTAAAGGGGATGAAAACGGTTGTAGCGTGATGCCAAATGCACTCAGGTCGTGGGAGAATATATGTATATACTCGTATTTGTTCGTTTTATTGCGTGGTCCGAATTCTACTGTGTGAGAGATGTAATTCCAGCGCCGTTTTGTGTTCATTACTTTTAACTACCTGTAATTATATCTTCCATTGCAGTGTGCGGGAAAATGTTTTCAACTCTGCTGTACTGGCGAGAGAGAGAGAGAGAGAGAGAGAGAGAGAGAGAGAGAGAGAGAGAGAGAGAGAGAGAGAGAGAGAGAATGTTTGTCAGTCATGGGATTGTCTTACTCGAGTCCCAAATTTCTTAATTTCCTCTCAGAGAGAGAGAGAGAGAGAGAGAGAGAGAGAGAGAGAGAGAGAGAGAGTTTTTGTCGGTCATGGGATTGTCTTACTCGAGCCCCAAATTTCTTAATTTCCTCTCAGAGAGAGAGAGAGAGAGAGAGAGAGAGAGAGAGAGAGAGAGAGAGAGAGTGATCATATTGGCGGAAGATATCAGGGTTTGTCGCACGAGAACAGTGAAATTGTTGACACATAAGTTGTAACTGGCGACATTACATGAGTATGTGTGTGTATATATGAGAGAGAGAGAGAGAGAGAAAGCGAGAGAGAGATAAACTAAGTGAGAAAGGTGTGATAATATTGCGAAAGGTATAAGGGTTTATCACGCGAGAACAGTGAAAATTGTTTGGACATAAATTGTAAGTGGCGAAATTAAGGCAGGAGCCCCCTTCTCCGGGCCCCCCGTAGACCCCTGGATAGTGATCGCGGATATTCATATTTTTTTAATTTAACTGAAGAATTTTTTTCTCGTCCTTATGTGAAGAGATGATGGTGAATTACATTTTGATAACAGATTAGTGTCGAACTTTGAAATCTGAAAATAAAACCTACAAATCGGAGTACAAATATATTTGAAAAAATCCTCACATAGTCTCGGAGCTTCATGCTCCCTCTTCAATGCGGAGACATTAAAATATATTTGCTCTCCAATTTGCAGTTTTAGTTTTCTGTAAAAGAAAACTATTGTGCCGGCTCTGTCTGTCCGTCCGCGCTTTTTCTGTCCGCCCTCAGATCTTAAAAACTACTGAGGCTAGAGGGCTGCAAATTGGTATGATGATCATCCAGCCTCCAATCATCAAACATACCAAATTGCAGCCCTCTAGCCTCAGTAGTTGTTATTTTATTTAAGGTTAAAGTTAGCCATAATCGTGCTTCTGGCAACGATATAGGACAGGCCACCGCTGGGTAATGGTTAAAGTTTTATGGTTTGCGGCTCATACAGCATTATACCAAGACCACCTAAAGATAGATCTATTTTCGGTGGCCTTGATTCTACGCTGTGGCGGCTTTACAGAAAACTCGATTGCGCCGAAGAAACTTCTGCGCACATATGACATGTTTTTAAATGACCTATATTTACTCGGATACATTGTTTTTTCAATTTACTTATTTCTTGACGCGATATAGAAACACAATTTACTTAAAGGTTTGTTGTTCATTCGAGGTAAATTCGTTCTAACATGACTTTGGAATCAGTTTCATTTGGAGTGGATGCTATGAGCTCTCTTGTATATAAGAACCGTTCGGTACGATTATTTTACAACCCTTGGATGGATCTGTTCAGTGTAAATAAACATCGCTCGGTGGAGTGTTGTTCTGAGAGTTAGAGGAGAGAAAAAGATTTCGCCGTGTTGTTTTTTCCAACATAACAGCCATCTTCACCTGCCAAAGAATGTGGGAGTGTTATTAATAGTTTATTGAGCGGTAGGATGAGAATTATAGATGTCTTGAAGAAAAAATAAACACTTGGCATTATATTGCGAAATGAAATGATTCGCTTCACCCGGAAGACTCTCAGCTGGAAAAGGCATACATGAGAGAGAGAGAGAGAGAGAGAGAGAGAGAGAGAGAGAGAGAGAGAGAGAGAGAGAGAGAGAAATTTGATCTTCTTGTGAAATATCCCGTGAATTCTGAGCTTCAAAAGATATACATTCAAAAGAGAGAGAGAGAGAATTTTATCCTCTTGCGAAATATCCCGTGAATTCTGAGCTTCAAAAGATATACATTCAAGAGAGAGAGAGAGAGAGAGATTTTTATCTTCTAGTGAAATATCCCGTGAACTCTGAGCTTCAAAACATATACACTCTAGAGAGAGAGAGAGAGAGAGAGAGAGAGAGAGAGAGAGAGAGAGGAGAGAACTAACACTCTATCCTCTTGTAAAATTATCCCTAAGATTCCCAGCTCTAAAAGGTACCCGTTCAAGAGAGAGAGAGAGAGAGAGAGAGCGCAATTAAGAACCATCAATTCCAGTTAAAGTTTGCCCTGCAACTCCTCTTCTTCTTCTTTCTCCGCCTCTTCTTGAAAAAAAAAAAAAAGGTCGGAATATTGGAAATGCCTCCGGTGTTTGCTTGATATAATCAAAGCGTATAAATCTTGCAGAACGGACGAGCAAAGTTCCAGAACTTTTCGCGCGAGGCTTCCCATTATTTTGCGACCGGCGAATGAACGAAAATTTCCGATAAACTGCTTCAGATTTATGCAGTGCCTCGTAAAAGGACCTTTAAAAAAGAATAATGAAAAAAATAAAACAATGGAAGGAGAAATCTTGCCTGCCTCCTGTTCTCCGTAAGCTCTCTCTCTCTCTCTCTCTCTCTCTCTCTCTCTCTCTCTCTCTCTCTCTCTCTCTCTCTTGTTCTCTCCGTGAATTTTAATTCTCCTTTTTGGCACCGTGCGGAAAAACCCTTTGATACATTGTGAACAGATCTCTCTCTCTCTCTCTCTCTCTCTCTCTCTCTCTCTCTCTCTCTCTCTCTCTCTCTCTCTCTTCTCTCCAGGACGAGAGCAAAGGTACGAAAGATTGGGATTTGTAATGTGTGTGTAATGATCAAACTTTTAGGTCAGGATTGTGCTTTGTATCCCTGGATGGAGGTCAGGGTTGTACGCGTCTGCTAACTGACACATTTGATGTATATGTGTATGTATGTATATATATATAAAAATATATATCTATTAATATATATACATATATAAATATATACATATAAATATATGCATACATATACATATGTATATATTTATATAAATATATATTATATCTATATGTATAGGACTGATAGCTGATAGGTAGATATGTAATCAGCTCAGTCCCACTAAGTATAGGATGGCATGGCTGGATATACTGCAGGACCCTGTATGAAAAAAGCAACAAACCATTTAGGGTACACCGCAGAGTGAATGACTGTTGCCGGGTGTCGGAGAGCAAACGTGACTTGTGAATATTCTCTGGCGTCCCTAGGCTCTCTTTCATTCTGCGCTGGACCCTGATGATGGGCATGCTAAGTAGACACGAAAGCGCTGGGTACCGATTTTGTTTACCTGTTGTTGCAATGTGTGTTTGTATGTGATTGTGTATGTATGTGTGTGGCTTTGTGGCTTACTTATATGAGGCCACAAATACCGAACTTGCGTGTATGATGTGTATGTATTTGTGTAAATACTCTGTTTACACGGAAACACGCTTAACACATATACGCGCATGCACACACACACACATATATATATATATATATATATATATATATATATATATATATATATATATATATATATATATATATATAATTGCATACATACATGCATATATTTTGAAAATAAAAACTGTGACGGTATATGTGACAAAATTCACGTATACAGTGTTTACATATATACGCAATGTGTATGTGCATGCATTCATTTTCTGACAAAATCATTTTACATTGTCGACCAAACTGATTTTTTCACCTTACATTTACATACTGACGTCATATTTTCTGTCTTAAAAGCACCAACGTATTTCCTGTAATTCTAATTATGGTTTTAGAAATGTCGGTTTTATTTATTGTTTAGCATAGTAACTGCCTTTCAGAAAATGCCTTATAACTGCTTTGTGCAGGATTACACAAAGATAACGTAGACTTATAAAGGCTTCTGGGAAAACACCGCCCCCATTTCATAAAACTTCTGCAATTTTCTTGGGTAGAAGGTCATTGCAGTGTAGCGTTGCTGTGCAAAGGCTCGATTCCAGAGGAGTTTTTCCTGGTAAATGTCGACTTCAAAAGAGTTGCAATATGATATTCAGGATGCTAATATTGCATAAATTCGAACTTGATATTGCACTATTGCATTTCCACTTAAGTTCAATTTTTTTATACTGAACGGAAGTTGAACAATATTTACAGAAAAAAATATATCTATATCTCCATCTGTATCTATCTATCTATCTATCTGTCTATCTATCTATCTATCTATCTATCTATCTATCTATCTATCTATCTATCTATCTATCTATCTATCTATCTATCTATATATATATATATATATATATATATATATATATATATATATATATATATATATATATATATATTTGTATGTATATGTATATATATATAAATTATATATATTTGTATGTATGTATGTATGTATGTATGTATGTATGTATGTATGTATGTATGTTTACTAAGAAATCACAAAAGTAAGCTCGTGATTTTGTTTGTTGGCTGAAGCCACTGGAAAGTCCAAATGAAAAGACAGTGTGCCAAGTACTTTCGTACTTTCGTCTCTTTAAAATACACGAAAGTACTTGGCACGGTCTTTTCATTTGGACTTTCCCAGTGGCTTCAGCTAATATATACATGTATGTATATTGCATGAGAACTCATCAGATTATTTTTCAAGTACCTAACAGGCCTCCCGTATTCATAATGATGTTTCACTTGGCAACAGTGTTTTGTGGTAAACATTCACTCGGCAGGACTCTCAGATGACCTTTTAAGTAGGACTCCAACTGCAGCTCTGTACCTGTCCACTTTAATTTTAAGTGAGGTTTTTAAATTATAGGAGAAACTCAGCGTTGAAGAAAAGATCATAATATTAGATGGCAAGTAGTTTTTTGTTGAACATTTGAATGGCAAGTAGTTTTTCGTTGAACATTTAAATGGCAAGTAGTTTTTCGTCGAACATATAAATGGCAAGTAGTTTTTCGTTGAACATTTAAATGGCAAGTAGTTTTTGTTGAACTTTTAAATGGCAAGTAGTTTTTCGTTGAACATTTAAATGGCAAGTAGTTTTTCGCTGAACATTTAAATGACAAGTAGTTTTTCGTTGAACATTTAAATGGCAAGTAGTTTTTCATTGAACATTTAAATGGTAAGTAGCATTCTGTTGAACATTTAAATGGCAAGTAGCTTTTCGTTGAACATTTAAATGGCAAGTAGTTTTTCATCGAACATTTAAATGTCAAGTAGTTTTTCACTGAACATTTAACTGGCAAAGCCATTTTTCATGTGACCTTCAGCTTGGCAACACATCCCTCCAGAAGATTGTTCAGTGGCAACGTTTAAAACGTTCATGTTGTTGGTTCCAAAATCATGCAAATGAACCTCAGAGTTCAGGATCGTGTAAATGAACCTTTGGGGTTCAAATTAGCATTTGTTTTCATTAGGTTCTCGCTACTGATATTGAAAATCTTAGCGTCCATTAATCATCATTGTTGTATCACTAGGTTGTGTAATGAGGGATATTGGGTCCCATTAATACTCATTAGTGGCATCACGCTGTTATTAGAACTTATTCCGTTCTCTCTCTCTCTCTCTCTCTCTCTCTCTCTCTCTCTCTCAGAGCTATGGCTCATTGTTACTCTTGTACATTTTATGTTATTATTATATTATTATTATTATTATTATTATTATTATTATTATTATTATTATTTGTAGAATGTAATTAAAGAGAAAAATAGTTTACAGGAACATTTTGTTCTTATAACGATCTTTCAATGGAATGGAATGGATGGATGGAAAATAGAGTTTAGGCCAAAGGCCAAGTAATGGGACGTATGAGGTCATTCAGCCCTGGAATGGAAATTTGGAGTAAAAAGGTTTGAAAGGTGTAACAGGAGGAAAACCTCGCACTTGCACTATGAAATAATTGTTAGGAGAGGATGGATAGCAAGATTGAAGAAATATGAATGGAGGTACAGTAAAAGGAATAAAAGGGGTTGCAGCTAAGTGCCGAAGGGACGCTGCAAAGAATTTAGTAATGCCTACAGTGCACCACGTGAGGTGCACTGACGGCACTAGTGACCCCCCTACGGGGAAACGATCATTCAAGGTCAGTTTTGTTTTTCCAGAGGAAATGAAAGTTCATGTATTTTATTGTACTATACAAAATGTCGTTATTGGTTTTTATTTAATTGTATTAAAAGATTTTGTCGTGGTAAAAGTATCAGACTGCTGATTTTGGAATCTGTAGGAATTGGAATGTACTTTGAGAGATGATCACCAGACATTTAAATAGTTCCTGATGACTTACGTTTCCCGGCAAGTGGATCCTTTCCAGCCTGCCTCTGCTTTTCCCTCCTAAGTTCTTCTTTCTCTCCTGCTGTTCCCTTTCACCCTTTCCTCTCCTTACTTCACCCCTTCCTCTCCCCCTCCCCCTCCCCCTACCTTACTGTTTTCCTGACTTTTAGGATGGGTCTACCGTTAATTAAATTCTATTTGGAAAAGAAAATGAGAGGTTTTGTATACTCAGCGGAAGCCCACTTGAAATGGCAATCATCCTGGCTCTCTCGAGGGGATTTTTGGACTCTTGTCTTTGCCAAAGGGGATTGAATTAATCCCCCGCCCCCTCTCCTCCCCACACCCCCTAATCAGTAGGGTCTGGGGGGAGGGGTCGCCAGGGAAACGATGGAGGCTGTAGGAGGAGGAATCCCTCCTCTACTGAAATCAGTGGGGTCTAGGTAGTGGATCTTCTGGGTAAAAGATGAAAACTCTAGGGGAGGGGCAGATGGGGGAGGGGGGGAGGTCTGTGATGTTTATCATCAGGTGGACGTTAGACTCTTCTTCTTCTTCTTCTTCTTCTTCTTCTTCTTCTTCTTCTTCTTCTCGCGTTTCAAAGCAGGACGCCTGGTCCCCGAAAGCCTGTTTGCCAGATGCGCTTCTGTCAATATGCGGCGAGACGTCAGGTGTCAAAGACTGCTGCACATGATACCTGATGGTTTGTTTATCTACTGTGTCTGTCCGTTTGTTTGTTTGTTTGAATTTGTGACAGGGGAACCGAGACTGTCAAAATGTAGCTTGGTCTAAAAAACATTATATACATATATATATTTTCTCCGTGCATAGGGTCTACCCCTGTCTTCCCCCTAACATTCAAGGATAGCCAGCGACCTTCCGATTTAACGCTTTCCTGTCGAATAGGGATCTCTCTCTCTCTCTCTCTCTCTCTCTCTCTCTCTCTCTCTCTCTCTCTCTCTCTCTCTCTCGTGTCCCTTGCTTGTAGTTGGGTACCTGTTGGAAGCTGGGAGTTAATCGCCAGGGAATAATAGACCCCGCTTGTTAGGTGTACTTGTTAACAGGGACTTAGTGCTTCTTCATCCCTCAGGACTTGTACAAAGCGAAGGAGGAAATTCAGTCTCGCTCGAGTTTTTAGGAAGGATACTGGTATTATTTAACAGTGTGTGTATATATATGTATATATATATATATATATATATATATATATATATATATATATATATATATATATCACTCGTGCATGTAAAATTATTTTTTCTGTATTAATGCATTTATACGTCGGTAGCTGTCATTGATATATATATAATTTTAAATTCTTATATCTATAGATCTGCTGTGAATGGAAGGTGTATATATATATATATATATATATATATATATATATATATATATATATATATATATATATATATATATATATATATATATATATATATATATATATATATACATGAATGCATACATATATGTGCACATATACATACACATATAAATACACTTCAATGACGATGACCTTATTTACAGAGACGCCATTCCTAGTCATCTATTATTTCGCCTGCTACCACTACCACCATTATACCACTCCTGTTTAACCTCATCACCAAACAAACTCCGGCAACCATACGAAATTCTCCTCTAGGATTTGCTTATAACCAAAATCGACAGAAGGACAATTTACGTCAGAAGTTCGGTAGCGAACTATAATGACGTCTGTGGAATCAAATCTTGGAATGGAGTGCTTATAATAGATGATTCCGAGACATCACTTATAGATCAGCATCCCTCATTGTGATTAGGGCAATTGATTGTATCGAACTCTTTGAATTTACTCCATTCATCGAACTTGAGGTTTATTGTACCGTAGCAAATCATGTCCTTTTTTTTCTGGAAAATTGCTTTTGTCTTAATTGTACCTGTCCGCTCTAGTTAGTTTATTGACAAAATATACAAATGTACATTACGTTAGTCACATAATTCATACCAAAGTGTATTTTGGTTTATTGCAAAATTCATTCAAGTCAAAACAAAGTTTTCCCTTTTTTATATTTTGTCCACAATAAGATACCAAACATTTATCTCATAAGTAAGCAAATAACTGATATATTTATAGTACTTCATGGCTATACCTAACAAATCAATAATTACATTAGGTTCTGCATTCATTCAACTGTTAACACGAAGATCGTTCAAACCAGAACAAAGTTTTCCTTTTTTTGTATATTTTGTCCACAATAGGATACCAAACATATATCTCATAAGTGAGCAAATCACTGATATATTCCTAGTACGTCTTTATACACTTACACAAATCAATAATTACATCAGGTTCTGCATTCATTAAACAGGTTACACGTGCAAGATTTAACCCATTATATAAGTGATAAGTAAATTACTCTCCAATTGTATACAGTTACTATCACATTGGCAAGTTCTCCGCCCTCAGATTATGAGACATTCTCACGGATAATGTGAGAAAGTTGGGGGCTCGAGTGTCAGTTCGTTTTATCATTTATCCATTTCATTCGCTTTCACCGTGTGGAATTCTCTTCCTTCGTTTGTGTTTCATGAATCAGTTAAATTGCTTCTTGTGAAGTTTCACAGATTGAACAAATTTGCCTTCGGTCCACCGATGTGAATTGAGTCTGATGTTTCATTCTCTCTTTTGCAAGGTCATATCGTCTGCCTCTTATTAAATCATTTAAACTTATTGCTCTAAATGATCTCTCTCTCTCTCTCTCTCTCTCTCTCATCTTTGCAAAACATATCGTCTGCCTAAAGTTATTAAATCATTTAAACTTATTGCTGAAAGGATTAAATGATCTCTCTCTCTCTCTCTCTCTCTCTCTCTCTCTCTCTCTCTCTCTCTCTCTCTCATCTTTGCAAAGCCATATCGTCTGCCTAAAGTTATTAAATCATTTAAGCTTACTGTTGAAAGGATTAAATGACCTCTCTCTCTCTCTCTCTCTCTCTCTCTGAATGATGAGATCACGGGAACAGTCATTCCCGGGTAATTGCCGGACACGCCATTGATTAATGCAGGCAGCTGCCATATGCTAATCTGCTCTCTGGTAGTTAGTTGCTCGATAAGAAATTCATTTCAAGGAATAAAATCTTAATTGGCTCTGTTTTTGTAATCAGTTCAGATTCTGTCATGATATCTGTACGGAGTTTCTTGTATGGAATGTATTTTTGCGTTGTAAAATTTTCTGCCTAAAGATATTAAGTCGTTGGAGACTATAGATGAAAGGATTAAATTATTTTCTCTCTCTCTCTCTCTCTCTCTCTCTCTCTCTCTTTTGCATGGTCATATTGTATGCTTGAAGCTATTAAATCATTGAAGCTTTCAATTAGGAGGATTCAGTGACCTCTCTCTCTCTCTCTCTCTCTCTCTCTCTCTCTCTCTCTCTCTCTCATTTTGCATGGTTATATTGTCTGCATAAAGTTATTAAATCGTTTAGGCATATTGTTAAAAGGATTAGATAACTTTCTCTCTCTCTCTCTCTCTCTCTCTCTCTCTCTCTCTCTCTCTCTCTCTCTCTCTCATCTGTGCATGGTCATATTGTCTGCCTAAAGTTATTAAAGCATTGAAACTTATTGTTAAAAGGATCTTGATGACTCTCTCTCTCTCTCTCTCTCTCTCATCCTTGCAAGGTTATATTGTCTGCCTAAAGTTATTAATTCATTTAAGCTTATTTTTAAAAGAACTCGATTATCTCTCTCTCTCTCTCTCTCTCTCTCTCTCTCTCTCTCTCTCTCTCTCTCTCTCTCATATGCATTGTAATATTGTCTGCCTAATGTTACTAAATCATTTAAGCTTATCGTTAGAAGGATTCGATGATCTCTCTCTCTCTCTCTCTCTCTCTCTCTCTCTCTCTCTCTCTCTCTCTCTCTCTCTCTCTGTGCTCTGTCATATTGTCTGCATAAAGTTATTAAATCATTTAAGCATATTGTTGAAAGTAAAAAGCTAAATGTACTTTCTTGATCTCAGTGACTTCCTTCCTGTTACGTTTTTATTAATATTTAAAATGAGGGTTACTCTTTTCCAGTATTTAAAGTTGGAAGGCTTATGTGTGTGTGATTGCGTGTGTATGTTTATGTATGTGAGCAAACTTATGTCGTCCATCTGAATTTAAAGACGTTTTAGCTCTCTGAATTTAAACGCGTTTCTTATGTCTGAATTTAAACAAGTTTCATATGTCTGAAATTAAACACGAAACACGTTTCACATGCCTGAATTTAAACGAGTTTCACATGTCTGAAATTAAACACGTTTCACATGTCTGAATTTAAACACGTTTCACATGTCTGAAATTAAATACGAAACACGTTTCACATGTCTGAATTTAAACACGTTTCACATGTCTGAATTAAACACGAAACACGTTTCACATGTCTGAATTTAAACAGGTTTCAATGTCTGAATCAAACACGTTTCATCTATCTGAATTGTGTTTCCATGTGAGAGTAAACACGTTTCATCTGTCTAAATTCACGCGTGGAAAACAGGAAAGAATTTGGCCTTCCTTTAAGCTTTGCAGTCAGATCTATGATAAATCTCTCCTTCGCGAGCTAGCTCTGGAGATATTTCCTGGAGATTACTCTGGAGATAGTTCTGGATATTGCTCTGGAGGTAGTTCTAAAGATAGTTCTGGAGACGGGATGCAAATGCATTCCTGTGTATCCATAGCAGGAGACAGTGATACCAAGGATAGGGGAAAAGTTCTAGGGAAAAGAACCTGTTTTACGGTAATGCAAAGGGTAAAAGTGATAGGAAAATGCCAAGGATAGGGGGAAAAGTGCTAGGGAAACGCCAAGAATAGGTGAAAAGTGCTAGGGAAATGCCAAGAATAGGGGAAAATGCTAGGGAAATGCCAACAATAGGGGAAAAGTGCTAGGGAAACGCCAAGAATAGGGAAAAGTGCTAGAGAAATGCCAAGAATATGGGAAAACTGCCAGGAAAATGCCAAGAATAGGGGAAAAGTGCTAGGGAAATGCCAAGAATAGGGGAAAAATGCTTGGGAAATGCCAAGAGTGGTGGGAAAAGTGATAGGGAAACGCCAAGAATAGGGAAAAAGTGCTAGAGAAATGCCAAGAATAGGGGAGAAGTGCTCGGGAAATGCCAAGAATAGGGGAAATTACTAGGGAAATGCCAAGAATAGGGGAAAAGTGCTAGAGAAATGCCAAGAATAGGGAAAAAGTGCTAGAGAAATGCCAAGAATAAGGGAAAAGTACCAGGGAAATGGCAGTGTTAGGGAAATGGCAGTGATAGGGAAAAAATGCTAAGGGAAATGCCAAGGGTAGGGAAAAAATGCTAGGGAAATGCCAAGGATAGGGGAAAAAATGCTAGGGAAATGCCAAGGATAGGGGGAAAAATACTAGGGTAATGCCAAGGATAGGAAAAAAAAAAAAAATGCCAGGGAAACGGCCCTGTGTTGGCCGGGCCAAGTTGCCAGCCTCCATTTCTTGGTCGCAAAATGTGTGGCTGCATTGTATGTCATTTTTCCCCCCGTCAAGGTTAGTTGCCCGGGCATATTTTATCTCAGAATAGGGTTTGTATTGTGTGTATATATATTTTTTTGAGAGATAAGTTCCCAGCGCGTATTTTTTCTTGAAATATGGGTTACACTGCATATATATTTTTTCACGGCCAAGAAACATCATGCATTCCATTTTTTTTTTTTTTTTTATCTTTCGAGTTCAGTTGCCGACTCGCAATTTCTGTCAGTATAAATAGTTTGCATTGGGAATGATTTCCCTTCAAAGTTATTTACAAGTTGTCAACGAACATATTACTTTAGAATATTATTTACAGTGCATATATATTTTTTTTATCGTCAAAACGATTTACTGACCCATATGCTTCTCATTTATTCAAAATGATGTGTTCCGTAAAACTAAATTTGATATCATAGAACGTTCCCAAAGCATAATTTTTCTTCAAAATGATAAAGATTCCTATTTTTTCCCGTCTTGAAATATTCCTGTCGTATTTATTTTGCTATGTATATTATAAGCGGCATAGATTATTTATTTGTGAGATATTTAGATTTTTCTTGAAATAAAAGGGAAAAATAAGCCGATTTTATGTTCGTTTGTTAACTGAACGGGAGGAATATATGCATTGTTATTTAGTCAAGAATGTAAAATAAAGTAATAGCTGTTATGAGACTTATTCGGGGAGACCAGAAATGAACTGTGTCAACTATAGCCAAAGGATACCTGCACTTTGTACAATATATAATATATATATATATATATATATATATATATATATATATATATATATATATATATATATATATATATATATATATATTATGTAAAATGTATGTATGTATATATAGTATATTGTTTAGACAGAACTCCATACAAAACATTGATTAAACCACGAGAAAGCGATACAAAACGTGGATATCAAGAGCGAATGAATGAAGAAATGAAATCTTCTTGATCATTCAGTATTCATGGACACTGAAATTAATACTTTAAGGAAAAAGTGTATTTTAAAATCAGAGTTACTGAATGAATGATTGAACACTCTCTCTCTCTCTTTCTCACTCTGGCATTACAACGGTCCCAGGTTTTCACGTCAGCTTGGAGGAGAGAGAGAGAGAGAGAGAGAGAGAGAGAGAGAGAGAGAGAGAGAGAATTTTCTCACTTCCTTTATTGGACACAAAGTTTTTCCTTTATTCTCCCTCTATGCAGAGAGATGGAGAGATAGTTTTCTCACTTCCTTTATTGGACACAGAAAGCTTTCTCTTCATTCTCCCTCTATGCAGAGAGAGAGAGAGAGAGAAAAAAAAATTCGACTCCCATTTCGTTCTCTCCCCTTTTTCACGAGAGGATGATTCGATTTTTATGATAT
>NC_089745.1:3925917-3928417 GCF_040412425.1 Macrobrachium rosenbergii | reverse complement strand
TCTCTCTCTCTCTCTCTCTCTCTCTCTCTCTCTCTCGATGGAGATTCTTGCATGTATATATAGAAATCACAGCCTCTCTCTTCTTCATAATAATTGAAAATTGATGAAATATGTAGAAATCACAAGGATTGACTATACCCTAACTGAGACTTTAACTTTCCTTTTGTAGAATGGAAAGAACGAATAGAGACTGGTTGTATTTATACATATAAAAAGAGAGCAATAGTAGTAGAAGATAAGAGGCAATTTGAAAGCATTAGATATGCTACTAGAACATAACATTCAGCAAATAAATCACCTACCAAACAAAGAAAAGCAAGAGACGAAAAATGGAAGGATAGGAAAATACAATTTATAGTAAGAATATAAATTGGTCAAAAATAAATGAAGAATTAAACAAGAATGGAAAACATATTTGTAAGTGATGATATACAGGTAAATACTGATATATTATATAAAATATTAGAGGAAATAGTGGAAAAATATATACCGAAGAAAAAAGTAAGCATCAGTCATGAATTTAAGAGACAGAAGGATCTTGTTCAGAAAATTAGAAAGTGGAAAAAGCTCTTGCAAAAGAAAAGAATGCATGGAAAGTGATGGAACTAAAAAGTAAGATAGAAAATGCAGAACAAAAAGATTATACAATCAAAAGAAAATGAAAATGGAACCTAAAGAAAATGACACTACAAAATATCAAGCAAAACTCCTAAAATTTTTTTATTCATATGCAAAAGATGAATAAAATAAGAGTAGAAGAAATTTCAAGAATTGAAGGGCGATTAACGAATGAAAAAAGGAAATATGTAACATATTAGCAGAAAGATAAGAGTGAATTTACACCTCAGAATTGACAAATGAAGATAATGATACAGAAATAAGAGATGAAAATACCGAATACTTATCAGATATAGATAAGGCAGAAACCGATATTGCAGGCTTATTAATGAAATTAAAATGGATCAGCAGCAGGACCCAGATGGAGTACCCGCCATTGTTAAAGAAAGTGGGTTCATTCAATCGCAAAGCCGCTAGCAATATTATTAAGACAAAGTATAGATACAGGCAAGATTTATGATGAGCATAAATTAGCATATATTACTCTCTACTTTCAAAAGTGGTTCAAGACTAGAGGCACTAATTATAGGCCTGAGTCTGACATCTCATATTATGAAAGTATATGAAAGGGTAATGAAAAAAAATATAATGAAACATTTAATGAAAATAGATTGTTCAATATAGACAACATGGTTTTGTACCGGAAAAAGTACACAAACCCAACTGTTAGTCCACCATGAAAGCATATATAAAAATATGAAAAATGAAAAAGATACAGATGTGGTTTACCTAGACTTTGCAAAAGCTTTTGACAAGGTAGATCATAATATATTAGCGAAAAATTAGAAAACATAACATTGTTGACAAAGTAGGAAGATGGATAAAAGAATTTTTGCAAAATAGAAAACAGATAGTGATTGCAAACGATGAGAAATCGGATGAAGCATGGTATTATCCGGTGTACCACAGGGTACGGTGTTAGCTGCATTGCTATTTGTGATTATGGGATTGCAGAGATAGACAGTAATGTTAAGGACTCAGTAAAGAAGTTCTCTACAGATGACACAAGAATAGCAGAGAAATTGCTTTGTGATGAAGATAGAACTCACACAAAGAGACCAAACAAAAATATATAAATGGGCAGAGATAAATAGGGATGGTATTTAACTCTGATAAATTTGAATCAATGAACTATGGTGATAAAGCAGGAATGCTATATGCATATAAAGGACCTAATAATGAGACAATCACAAACAAGGAAGCAGTTAAAGACCTTGGTGTGATGTTGAATAGAATATATGCAAATGATCAAATAGCAATTTATTGGCAAAATGCAAAAGCAAAAATGGGAATGTTGTTCCGGCACTTCAAAACAAGAAAGCTGAACACATGATTATGCTTTATAAAACGTACGTACGTAGTCCATTTGAATATTGCAATATAATATGGTACCCACACTACCAAAAAGGATATTGCACAAATAGAGAGGTACAAAGAAGTCATTTACAGCTAGAATAGAAGACGTTATGGACCTTGACTACTGAAAGACTACAATTCTTAAATTTATATAGTCTTGAAAGGAGAAGAGAACGCTACATGGTAATTCAAGCATGGAAAACAGATAGCGAATTACCGAAACATCATGGAACTAAAATTATCAAAAGAGCAAGCAGAGGTAGATTAATAGTGCCAAAAACTATACCAGGAAAATTAAGGAAAGCACAGGACATTAATCCACCACGCACCAGCATCGATAATGCAGCGTCTATTCAATGCGCTACCAGCTCATCTGAGGAACATAACAGGAGTGAGCGTAGATGTGTTTAAGAATAAGCTCGACAACATCTAAGATGCATCCCAGACCATCCAAGACTGGAAGATGCAAAATATACCGGAAGATGCGTTAGCAACTCTCTGGTAGACATCAAAGGTGCTCACACTG